>NW_021703782.1:50163415-50427827 GCF_005190385.1 Monodon monoceros | reverse complement strand
ATAAATAAATAAATAAATAAATAAATAAATAAATAAATAAATAAATAAATAATTTAAATACCTGGACACAAATGAAAATGGAAGCATAATGATCCAAAACTATATGGGCTGAAGCAAAAGCAGTCCTAAGAGGGAAGTTTATAGCCATATAAGCCTACCTCAAGAAATAAGAAAAATCTAAAATGAACTTCCAACCCAAAGGAATTAAAAAAAGAAGAACAAAGCCCAAAATTAATAGAAGGAAAGAAATCATAAATATCAGAGCAGAAATAAATGAAATAGACACACACAAAAATAGAGATCAATGAAATGAAGAGCTGGTCTTTAAAAAGAGGCAAAATTGATAAACTGATAGGCAGATTCATCAGGAAAGAAAGAGAGGGCCCAAACAAATCAGAAATCAAAGAGAAATTAAACCAACACCACAGAAATGCAAAGGATCATTAAAAATTACCATGAACAATTACATAGTAATAAAATGTACACCCTAGGAAAAAAGGAATAAATTCCTAGAAAGGTAAAACCTTCCAAGACTGAATCAGGAAGAAATAGAAAATATGAATGGACAAATTACCAGTTAGGAAATTGAATCAGATTTTAAAACTCCCAACAAACAAAAGTTCATGAACAGATGGTTTCATAGATGAAATCTACCAAACATTTAAAGAAGAGATAATACTGATTCTCTTCAAACTATTCCCCAAAAATTGAAGAGAAAGGAATGCTTCTGAACTCATTCTATGAGGACAGCACCACCCTGATACCAAAACCAGACAAAGACACCACAAAAAAAGAAAATTACAAGGCAATATCACTGATGAACACAGATGCAAAAATCCTCAAAAAAGTATTAACAAACTGAATTCAACACTATATTTAAAAGATCATACACCATGAGCAAGTGGGACTTACTGCAGGAATGCAAGGATGTTTCAATATTTGCAAAATCAATGTGATCCATCACATTAACAAATTGAAGAATAAAAACCATATGATCATCTCAATAGATGCAGAAAAAGCTTTTGACAAAATTCAACATCCATTTATGATAGCTCTTCACAAAGTGCGTATAGAGGGAACATACCTTGACATAATAAAGGCCATATATGACAAACCCACAGCTAACATCATACTCAACAGTGAAAAGCTACAAGCTTTTCCTCTAATATCAGGAATAAGACAAGGATGCCCACTCTCACTACTTTTATTCAACATCATATTGGAAGTCCTAGCCAGAGCAATTAGGCAAGGAGAAAAAAAAAGTAAAAGGAATCCAAATTGGAAAAGAACAAGTAAAACTCTCACCGTATGCAGATGATATGATACTATATATAGAAAATCCTAAAGATCCCACCAAAAAACTATTAGGAAAAAAGAATTTAGTAAAGTTGCAGGACACAAAATTAATATACAAAAGTCTATTGTGTTGCTATACATTAACAGTGCACTGTCAGAGAAATTAAGTTAATTTCATTTATAATTGCATCAAAATAGTAAATAATAAATAAAATAAATAATACAAAACAATAAATAATATAATAAAATACCTGGGAATAAATCTAACCAAGGAGGTAAAACCCTATCAAAATAGCAATAGTATTTTTCACAAAAATGCAACAAATAATTCCAAAAGTCATATGGAAACACAAGAGACCCAGAATAGCCAAAACAATCTTTAAAAAGAAGAACAAACCTAGAGGTATCACTCTTCCCAATTTCAAGCTATACTACAAAGCTATAGTCAACAAAACAATATAGTACTAGCCTAAAAACAGACACATAGATCAATGAAGCAGAATAGAGAACCCAAAAATGAACCCACACTTACATGGTCAATTCATCTTTGACAAAGGAGACAAGAATATATGACAGGGAGAAGACAGCCTCTTCAATAAATAGTGTAGGGAAAACTGGACAGCTATGTGCAAAAGAATCAGACTGGACTATTTTCAGATGCCATATATAAGATATGGAAGCAAACTAAGGGTCCACCAATAGATGAATGGATAAACAAGATGTGGTATCTATCTAACTATCTGTCTATCTACCTACCTACCTACCTACCTATCTACCTATCTATCTAGAATGGAGTATTATTCAGCCATAAAAAGAATGAAATCTTGCCATTTGTGGAAAACCTGGATGGGCCTAGAGGGTTTTTTCTAAGTGAAATAAATCAGACAGAGAAAGGCAAATACTCTATGATTGTACTTACATGTGGAATCTAAAAAACAAAACAAATGAACAAACAACAAAACAGAAACAGACTCATACACACAGAGAACAAATTGGTGGTTTCCAGAGGCAGGGGTTGGGGGGATGAGTGAAATAGATGAGTAAGATCAAGAGGCACAAACTTCCAGTTATAAGTCACAGGATGTAATGTACAGCAGACAGAATACTGCCAATAATATTGCATTATAACAACTTTGTATGGTGACAGATGGTAACTAGCCTTATTGAGGTGGTCATTTTGTAATGTATAAAAATAGCGAATTGCTGTGTTGTGCACTTGAAACTAGCATAATATTGTAAGTCCATTGTAGTTCTATAAACAAAGAAAAATTGTTTGCTAATTTATTATCAGGGTGATTGTCTTTTATTATAGAGTTGTAGTTCTTTATAAATCTTGTATACAAATCCTCTGTCAGGTATATATTTTTAAGTATTTAATTCTGAACTATATTCAGATATTAATAGTTTAATTTTAAAATTAAAATATTTATTTTGAGTTAATTTTCTTCCCAAATGGTAACCTTTTGAAATCTATGGCACAAAATCACAACCAGAATACTGAGGCCCATACAGTCAAAAAAAGCTAATGAAAAAAATAAAAAGAAATTCTAAAAAAAATATTCAAATAATCCTCCAAAAGTTGGAAAGAAGGAATAGAGGAAAAAATGGAATAGAAAATTAACATGAAAAAGGTAGACCTGAAGCCAATCACATCAATAATTACATTACATTTAATTGACTACACATGTTAATTATCCTAGCAAGTTTCCTGAAGGAATTGAGAAGCTGGTTCTAAACCATATATATATATATATATATATATATATATATATATATATATATGTATATATTTAAAAGACCTAGAATGGGCAAATCTTTAAAAGAAAAACAAAATTGGAATCCTGACACTATCTGACTTTAGGACTTACTTTAAAGCTGCACTAAATGAAAGCAGTATGGTATAGATCTATCCTTAGACCAATAGGACAGAATTCAGAAGTAGACTCAGACTTACACAATCAACTGATTTTTTAAACAAAGTTACCAAGGTAATTCAATGGGGAAGGTTGCTTTTCCCAAAAAAAAGAAAAAAAAAAGTTTTCTTCCCATGAGGAAAAAAATGAAAATGAAGCCCTTTTCTTTTTGCAACACATACAAGAAATAACTTGAAATGTATCAGAGACCAAATAACAAGAGCTAAAATCAAAGTTTCTAAAGGGAAAAAAAGGAGAAAATCTTTGTGATACTAGGTGAAATAAATATTTCTTAAACATGTTACAAAGAGCACAAACTATAAAATAAAGAAAATGATTAAATGAACTTCTTCCAAATTCAAAACATGTGCTCTTTGAAAAACAAGATTAAGAAAGCAAAAGCATGACCCATACTGGGAAAAAATATTTACAAAACATATATATGATAGAAGTTTGTACCTAGAATATACAGAGAAAACTTGCAACTCAATAATAAGACAATTCTATGAAACTTATGAATTTTTTAATGGGCAAAAGATTTGAACAGACCTTTTACAAAAAAAGATAAACAAATAACAATTAAAAACATGAAAAGATACTTAACACCATTAAGCATTATAGAAACACAAATTCAAACCACAAGGAAATAACACTACTCACTCACTAGAAATACAAAAACTAAGAAGACAAGACAATTCCAAGTGTTGACAAGGATACAGAGCAACTAGGACTCTCATAGCATGATGGTTCCATATGCACAGCGAGTGAGGGTCCTTGGAAAACAGTTTGGCAGTATCTTATACAATTAAATATACACTTACCTTATGTCCCAGCCTCTCCCATCATAGACATTTATCCAAGACAAATTAACAAATATGTCAAGAAAATTCATGGACATGGATGTTCATAGCAGTCTTATAAATAACCAAAGACTAGAAACCATACAAATGTCATTCAACTGGTACATAAAGAAATTATGGCATATCCTTATAACGGAACAGATTCAGCAATAAAAAGGAACAAACTACAGGTACATGCACCAATATGAATGAATTACAGAAGCATTATACTAAATGAAAGAAGACAGACATGAAGGTGATATAGTGCAGATCAGCTGTTGCCTGTAGCCAGGGTTTGAGGAAGGTAACTGACTGCAAAAGAGGTAAGAGAAAGCATTTTGAAGTCATGGAAGATACTTGATTGTGCCAATATCAAACTGCACATTGAAAGTGGGGCAATTTTATTACATATAAATTATACTTCAAAAAACTAAGAAAATACACACAGGGGAAACATTGAATCAGACAATATCAACACTAAAATCTCCTAATTCTGAAACTATTTTGTTTTAGTATTGTACGGGAAAAACTAATGAATGGGTGACTGAGCATGAGCCCCACCCATCCCTTCTCTTTACTAGAAATAAATGAAACAGTCTGGATGGGGTATTCATCAAAAATGATGCCATGCTAAAATGGAGCATAAGAGGAGTACAAATTAAAGTTATTTATATCTAAAAATTCCTTCCAAAGCTTCAGATGATTCACAAAGAGAAAGTTGACACAAGCATGTGAAATTCAATAGCTATTTAGGCCTGGTTTTTCCATTCTAGTTCCCTTTATTTTGGAAGTGGGAAGTGGTTTATCACATCTTTAGCCACTCTCAAACATAGTACACGCTCCTTTCCCCCAAGTACCACCTTGACCAGTATTGGAAAGTCATCAATGACAATGTCATTATAACTCTTTCATCATTATTATGTCTTTGCCTCATTCATCTGAAAAAACTGACTCAGTGCTTGCGTGACAGGGATAATGTGAAGAGGAATGTTTGGGAGTTATCCACGTAAACAAGAAAACATAAATTGATATAGGGGAGATATATATATATATATATATATGTATACTTTTATATAAAATATTAACCATATATGTCAGTCTTTACTGGACACTATCTGTGGAACACAGCTGTAGCCTCTTCATAAAAATTATCCCATTTAATGCTCTCAATAAACCTAAAGATTTATATTATTATCCCCATTTTACAGATTAGGAAATGGAGGATAAAAAAAGTAAGAAACTTGTGCAAGCTGTGCATAAATTCTATGTTCTCTCTACTAAGCCATGTGCTGTGTATTCTACATAAGAATACCAAAAATAGATAAATGAATAAGTGGCTAAAATAAGCGGTATTGTTCCTGCCTTTAAGCAGGTGACAATCTTATAGTCTAAGAGCTCAGAATAGGTACTATGACTGGCTTAGAGCATAAACAACACACTGAGTGTACGTGTATGAATATACATATGCATATGTAACAGGTGGGTACATGGACAGACACGTCTAAAGAGACAGCTAAAGCCACCATTTAAAATACAATACCCACAATTCAAAATTAGATGTTCAAATTAGAAGTTTCTCTTCTCAAGGAATATTTCCGAGTTGCCAGGCATATAGCCAAAATCTGATGGCAAATACCTTTGCTTTATTTTCAAAGTTTTCATTTTACTTCTGTTATAAACTCCTTAAAGATAGGTGCAGTGCCATGTAAGTACTTTGAAGTCCCCACAACATCTTATCGAAGCTAACGTGAAAATATTGTCTAAATGCTAATTGAGTACATGGGCAGGTTTTTAAGAAACAAAAATGGTCATTTGGGTTCTGATTCTTAGTAACCCCTATTTATTTTAATCTAACGTTGGTGTCCTCTTGTCCCTAACACCTATATTCTAATTAAATTCACACTAAAGTTTCAAATTCATAAAACAGAATACAGCATGCTTGTCACACAAGTGGCTTCAGGGAGAATCATTTCAACCTGAACACTAATAGACTAGCCTGGGGTCCAGGAAAAGAAACAAAAAGTAAGGAAAAAAGTATTCCACTTCCCCAGACTGCTGTTTTTAGGGAAGTACTTCCAAACTGAGGTTTGCTTCTTATCCACCCATCACTTCTGTACTTTGTTTTGACTGTGAACTCTTAGTCAAATCATTAACCTCCCAGAGTCCCAGTTTTCCCATCTGCAAAGTGTAGGTAATTACAGTAATACTAATTTTGCTGGGCTGTTGCACGGTTTATCTGTGGCAATATGTGTGAAGAAAAATGAAAAAGTCTCAAATATCTTACGAACATTTACCTATTCTGAGAATGTGCATTTAAACAGCATTGCTACAGCTGAGCTCATGGAGGATAAGTGGAGGACTTTCGCTTATGTGAAATCTAAGTCTCCCTGATTCTTCCCTTTAAGAAGTCTAAAAGTTGGGTGATCCAGCAGGAGAGGAAAGCGACACTCAGCATGAGGATGGAGTAAGATGCAAAGATAGGAAGAGAGTGGAAACAGGGAGAGCATGGGGAGAGAGACTGTTTAATGTTTGAAACTAGTGCCAAGCTAAATTAGAAACATGAGTCTGCATACCTGTAACTTACCTCATCGGTATATAATCTGTAACCTGAGATCCCCTCACAGAGAAGTAAAAATAGCAAGGCTCTTCAGCAGCCTGGGGCTCTGCTGAGTGGGGGAGGGCAGGCACGGGGAAGGACAAAGGGACCAGAAAGAGAATGTCAATCCTCTGGTAAGGAGGACTCCTCCTTCTCTATCCCCTGGGTGATGGCAGGGGGAGAGTAGCCAAGAGAGGTAGCATCAAGGACAGAACAAGGCAACCTTCAGGGGGAGAGGAGGTCGTGCTGCTCTGGCGTCCCCCGTTTCTGTCACAGGCGCTATGACATTTCCTCAAAGTGAAGTGTCACTGAAGTCCCAAGCCTGCCTGTCCTGCCTTCATCCAGGAGGGTAAACTAGTCTCTAAGAGGCAAGTGCTGGTGCAGGCGCAGAGCACACCAGGCTGCCTCTCCAGGCATGGAGCTGGCTCCTAGCAGGGTGGAACCAGCCATTGGCTCAACGGTTGCCCCACCTTCCAGGAGTACTTATTCCCTCACTGGGTGAGTGAGCTTGAACAGCCCCAGCGAAAAATGTGTTCCCGGCCTTCAGTTTAGGGTCTGGACTCTCTCACACCAACTGCATGCCACATTTTGTCATCAACTGCACAAGGATTTGAGGAAAGCTTTGTCCTTAGTTAGCTCCTATTATATGGAGAAAGTAACTGAGTAGCAGGGAGATGAAGCTAATTTTTAATTAATCACATTAAAAATTAGCACCTGGGAATGCCTTTCCACACTTTTTGGAATGATCATATATTGTATACTATTAAAAGAATGAAAACACACTGCAGAATTCCTAATGTTGATTCAACCCTACTTGCATTATTTAAGAAACAGTATCACAGAAGATGTTCGATCTCAGGATGGTCCCAGAATTTCAAACCCTCTAAAAAATTAAAGCCAAACCAAAATATTAAACTACATAATCTATGCCCTTTGGCTAAGCAAATTTCACTCTGATATTTCAAATATGTTTTAGGCTTACTTTGTAAAATCTGTCGGTTCACGTAAACGGGCTTTGTTCATCCACTTTGCGAACTCAAATCATCTTCCTGTTGCCATTTGAAGAGAAGGTAGAACCTTGGTTTCAATCTTCCTCTTGTGCATAAATAGAGTTATCAAAGCTTTATTTACTCTGAAGAATTCACACAGAAGGGCTGTGAGCTCTCCCTGGCTTCCTTAGAAGAAATATCAGGGAACAGCTGGACAGAGTAAAAAGAGATAGAACCATACCCACCTGGCCTGGAATTCTGGCTCTGCCTCACAAGCTGTATAACCCCCAGAGAGTTAAATTACGTTGTGAACTGCATTCAGTTACTTCTCTTGTAAAAATGGAAAGAGTAGTGCCTACCTCATTTGGTGATTTTAACGATTTAGTAAAGTGGCATTTGTAAAAGGCCCTAGAGCTACATTACACAATAGAAAGATACTACAAGCCATCTACATGATTTTAAGCTTTCTAGTAGCCACATTTTTTTTTTAAGGGGAACTGTAATGACAACACATTTTATTTAATTCAATATATTTGAAATATCATTTGAGGACCTAATCATTAGAAAACTTTACGTCAATGAGGTATTTTACATTCATTTTCCTATTAAGTCTTTCAAAGCCAGTGTGTCTTTTATACTTACAACACATCTTAATTCAGACACTAAATTCTAATAGAAAATGTCTCACCTATATTTATATTTCTTTAAACTTACATTTGAAAAAGCAGATTCACACACCTAAGTTGTTCCAAAAGTGATTAAAAGTTTTCCAAAATTGAATCAGGTATCAGTGTTTTAAATTTAAAACAATTAAAATTTAATAAAATGAGAAAGTCAGTTTCTCAGTCATACCAGCCCCCTTTCAAGTGGTCAATACCCACATGGAACTGGTGGCTACTGCACTGGACTATGAAACCATAAAGTAACGTCCAGCACTTAGTAGGTAGTCAATGAATGAAATATTTTCATCTATCCACTAATATCTGATTTCGATGTTTTCTCAGCACTGAAGTTTCAACTCTGAGAGCGGTATAAGCAACATCTATAACTGGCTTCCCTAGTTTGAGAGTGGATTCCCTAGGTTGAGAAAGACTGAGGTGGCATAATTTCTATTCGGCATCCCACGTATTACCAAAACGGTCTTCTGGAACTGCAGCCATTAAGTTGCCCTAGTTTTTTTGCTGCATTTCAGTTAGCCTTACCACTCCTGCTACACCGTCCTGGCTTGCCATATCTCGAGTGGCAAATAATACCAATGTCTCCATGGCATGTAAAACATGAACACACAAGAGAGAGAATCAGCCAGACACCACCAAACACCCCTGCTTTGGAAATTCATGAACTCCGGGCTAAAAAAAAGTATCCATGTGCCACTTAAAGGAATCCATAACTCACTTTTTAAAAAACACTCCACGTTAGAATTTCACAAAGAACTTTTTGAATGCCACAACTATTAGTCGGAAGCTGTCCATCCCATGGATACATGTCCCACTTTTAAGAATGCAGGCTGCTAAAAAGACTAAGTCCATTCTTCTTTATTCCTCAAGGATACAGAAATCTGAGAAACGGAAACAGAAGATTCAACAGTTTGGCCAGATCATCAGCTCACTCTGTAAGTCTGTGGTTCTTACAAGGGCTTTGTACCTCAAGTCTTAAGGACCATGACACTTTCCTCAGAGCTCTCAGATGTTCAAAACTACATGGCACCATGGTTCGTATCTTCCTAGATGCAATGAATATCTGCTGTTGCTGCCTGCCCAGCATCCCTTCCCCCCATGCCTCTGGTACCATCTCCCTGATAGTACTCGGGAGGAATGAACCTTCCACTGGCTGTAGCCTTGTGGGACTCTCAACTTGTTTCATCCTCCCTGCCAACAAGTATGTGTTTAACTCAAATTAAACCAACCAGGCTCTCTATCCTTGAAATCTAAATCTTAAGCAAACTGTTACAAGGATGTTATAAAGGATGTTACGAGGATGTTCAAACGGCTAGCGCTCTTTTATTCTGACATCTTGACATTTTGACTTTAAAGAGATTCCCCAGAAATTTTGCCACTAGATCCCAAGAGCTTTTGTGCTTCTTCTCCTTTCCAAAGACTGGTCTTAGTCTTGGACTTTTTCTTGAATCCCACAGTCCTCTAGCCTTCAATAAATTCTTTCCTTTCGTTTCTGAAGTTACCCACAGTTATTTTGTTGCTTGGACTCAATGATTCCTAACTGAAATAACAGGTAACATTCTGTTATCAAATACGAAGTCTCTCAGGCCCAGGCTTGCTTGGCCAAAATGAACTTCCTGTTCTTTCTCCAATCATGCAGACAGGGAGATGCCCATTAATGAGCTCATGAAGTTGAGTAATAATTTCAGACAACTGCTTTTCAGTCTCTCAAAGCCCTAATTAGAATCCTTTATCTCTCTTCAACTCAGGCGAACTTTGCCATGAAGATGAGATCCTTGAAGGACGTGAGGAGAATCTTCACAGTATTCTGACCTGAGAAAAACCCTTCAGACTGATTCTAACTGATATCATTGTAAAATACAGCCACATTGAAAAGTCAAGCAAAACTAAACTAGATCCCAAGCAAATATTTTTCCATTTTTAGGGCATATTGTCTTCATATGGAACTCCTCACTCATGTTTCACCTCCCTGCTACTGTTCATTTTTCATTATCAAGTTGTACAGCCTTTTATATTTCTACCTCAGTAGTTACTTTGGGAGGTCATAGAGCTTTAAGCTGTCTATACCGTCTGAAACCAACAAAACCGTACAATAAAATGGAATATTGTCTACTAGCAAAACATTTACTGGCTTCTTTACAGAGAATACAGAGACACCGTTAATGATGGAAAGATATTTGTGTGCTCAGAGACATACAGGCCTAATTGTTCTACGAAGCATAGCAGAAAACCACTGCCAGAAGTTATACACACACAGTACAGGGTACAAGCTAGATTTTGTCTGTCTACTTTACCAAAGATCATTATAAGATTAAATCTCATAATTCTATAGCTACCCCCTGCTTGCATTTACGTTTCTTCAGGAATGTTTATTTTTCCCCTGTAGCATTAGTACCAGCACCCGTATTTCAAGCACCTATGTTGATCTTGAGATCAAGCCACAGATCCTTCTCCTTCCTCATTAACTGAAGAGTTGCCTGGGATCAACCATGTTTCACCACATTCTTCCAATTTATTATCCATGTCTTCATAATAAATACTCATTTGGAAGTTCCATAAATTCTTTCAAGTCATTCAGGTCCCATTTGAAATCCTAATGCTATAATTTGCAGAGCTGAAGCCCAGGGGCCTATAACGGTGACTCGAATAACAGCTGGACGGTAAGAGCTGCACAGACTCAACTTAGGCAAGGAAGAGTCCTGCCCAGTAAGTCTCCCATTACCTTCGTGCATCTCATGCATTAACCCCATTCTTGGGGACTAATGTGGAACGAACTTTTTATATTAGGAAAAAAAAAAAACCATTATGGAATAGTCTATCTAAAGCACTTTGTAGAAAGATAAAGTACTTAGGTATTCACCTTGGAAAAAAGGAGTAGTTCCTTCATTATTACTTGTTAAAAATGGTGAAGGGTTGGACTTCCTTGGTGGTATAGTGGTTAAGAATCTGCCTGCCAATGCAGGGGACATGGGTTCGAGCCCTGGTCCAGGAAGATCCCACATGCTGCAGAGCAACTAAGCCCGTGCGCCACAACTACTGAGCCCACATGCCACAGCTACTGAGCCCACACACCACACCAAGAGAAGCCACCGCGATGAGAAGCCCGTGCACCACAACGAAGAGGAGCCCCTGCTCACCGCAACTAGAGAAAGCCCGCACGCAGCAACAAAGACCCAATGCAGCCAAAAATAGATTAATTTTTTTAAAATTTGTCAAGGGTCTGAGATTTTGCTGTTCTTGCGAGCTAACAAATTAGCCTGCCACAGTTTTAGGGATGGTGGCAGAAGACACAAGACTGACTCTGACTGAGTCAGAAACAAAGAATTTTATTATTTGTAGCAAACATCAAATGTCAAGAACAATATATTTGCAACAGTCCCCCTTACCCCCAAGTATCACAGAATGACACAGATGGGCCCGCTGGGCTGCATTACAGAAAAGGAACGCTGACCTTAGGGAACTCACATGTTTTATAATGGGCAATAGGCATACTTGCCCCCTAGGCATGCGCTGGAGGTAACATTACCTTTATCATACTGAAACATGCCCTTCACTCAAGAGGGAGATACTGCGTCTTCTGAGGCTTTTCACTATATAAACATCTTTGTAAATAGGGTTCAGAGTCAAGGCAATCAGTGCCTCTGTGCATAAGATGTGCAGAAACACAAGAGACCCAAGAGAGGACTGTGTCCTCATGTTACTGACCTATATCCAATTTTCTGAAAATTTTAGAGACTGTTTTTAAAGTGTGACCAAAATTGCCAATACCTATTTAACCTTAGTTCTCAAAGAGAGACCCATAACTTAGTCTTCCCACTCCAAGCATCATGATCTGAGATATAATTGTCAGAAGGGTCCATCTGACTCAGGAATCTCTCCTTAAGGATAGCTGCAAATCTTTTTATTTCCTTTGAGATGTTAAATGTGTTCTTGTGAATGACTGACCCTACCCTGTTGAATTAACTTTATATATGATTTACTAAAAATGTAGGTATACTTGCCATTTACTCTGAGAATAGCATGGTACTCACTGTGGTGAACACTTCATACACATTACTTTTTTAACCCTTTATAAAGATCTCAGTGTTATCTCCACTGTTGATATGTAAAAAAGCCTCAATAAGTAAACCACCCAATGTAACTAGTAAATGACAAGATTGGGATTTGAACAGAGGTCTGGCCAGCCCAATTTGGGTACTTATCTACCTCTCCAAATAGCGCCTACAAATCTACATCCCTTCTGATCTCTACAGGTTCCCCGGAAATAATTAATTTTTTGTCCAAGGTTACATATCCAATCAAAAGTTGCCGTCGCATTGGAAATTGAGAATGGAGTAGGAGACAACATCACAGCATGATTCTTCATCAAAAAAATTTAATAGAAACTGGTTCCATACCTTGATCAAACAGGGAGAGGAGCCATTAAACTCATCTATTATTGTTACACCAAATCATGCTGACTCAAGGTCAGCAGGAACAAACACACACCCCTCCAGGCAAAAACTGAAGACTATTGTTTCAAAGGACCAGACCTGAGCTTTGATAAGAGAAGAAATATTCTCTCATCAACACAGATGGTCTTCCCTTCCAGAAGAGAAAATGTTTACCTTTGAGAAAATATTTGATAGCTCCACTAATAAGGAAACCAGCATGTCCCTGTTGGAAAGTTTGAAAAGACACTTGAATTTGTATCTATGTTTACCTTCACTCATCGGACTGAAGTCCACCCTTCCGTGCTCTGCTCCCACTTTGGGGGACAGCAAGAAGTAACGCCCTCCTGGCTAAAGCCCGGGGTACTCACAAAGGGGAAAGATTTTGTGCTATGGAAGAAGTGGCAAATTTCTCTAGGGAACTGTTGGAGCTGTCAGTGTGAGAGACTTGCAAAGGGGGCATGTGGAGTTTGAGTACCAACCACAAGGCAGGAGAGTCTGGTGCAGAATGTAGGGAACTCTCAGAGAGCCAACTCCTTACAGAGACCTAAGGCTTAGGGAGCTTTCCTTTCAGGTAGAAAATTGAGTCTGCTAGATGTATAACCTTTGTTTCTCCAACATTATAATGTTCCTCTGAAATTAGTCTAGACTTTCAGTAAATAATCTTGCATGTGCCTGTGAATTCTAACCAATGAGACTTTGAGATTGAAATAATAGGACTCGCCCCATTTCCTCCTACACTTAAACGTAGAAGGCGATTGTACCCCTCAGAGGGCCCAAAGTCACCGGCAACAGCTAGTAAGGACCCTGGATCCTGCAATCATGTTCTGCAGGGAACAGCATGTGATTATTCCCAAGTCTAGTAAAGGCATCTTTGGCAAGAGGGCTCACTGACCTCTAGGCTACATCTGCAAGTCTCAAAATTTAGCTTTGAAAGTGCTTTGTGTAACTGTTATTGCTGTAATCCTTTCTGTGTGTTTGCCATTGCATTTATTTCTGCTAATGTTGGACTTGCAAAGTGGTGAAACCCAGAAATGATGGGAAATAAATGCCCCTTCTTCCAAAAGAAGACACTTTATAGATCCATTTGCCTTTGCCAGGAAGAAAATTGCGTGTGTTTTACAAAACTAGGATGAATCAATAAAGGAAATAATTAAGAAGAAGATGTGTCAACAAGGGACTACTATTTAAGGTCTCTTGTTAGATGCTTTATTTATGTGAATTTAATAGTTCAACCACACATTTGTGTTTCAAACTGGAGTACTAAACAAAAGAACACAGGTTCAGCAATGTTAGACAATGTACTCAAATTCATATAACTATTTAGGGAAGACCTAGGATTTAAACTGAGGTCTGAGTTGAAATGCCACGCTAGTTCTACAACCGCTTGCATGTATTTTGTAAACTGTAGACGTAAAGTATCTCATGAAGGTGGGCTTTCATGAATTTGTCTTTGGAGAGTTTTTCAGGAAACAGAGAAGAGAAATTTGGAGCTGGCTTGACAAGGGAATAAAATGATTTCTGACAGATATATAGCTATCCCATCCTCCCTCCAGATAAGGGAGTGCTTGAAATCCATAGTAAATACCTTTAAAAAAAAAAATTCCAGATCATGGCCAGCTTTGTTCTCAAGCAAACCTTTCCTTACTAAAAGAGCTCCAGGGGCTTGTCAGGTGACCTGACATTTCTAACCCAGGACAGATAAAGTCAGCAGAATATAGGGCCAGAGACAGGCGTGAGAGTGTCTCAGCAGTATTGTTCCTAGATCTTTTCACCAGGCATGGAAGGTGTCACCCAGCCCTACAGTTAGCAATATTTAATTACTAGCCACCAGGTTTCTGGGGATCATTAACGTACAAATAATTGTTCAGATGTGCATGTCAACAGCCAAGTGGTGAAAACCAGACGTGATGGGAAACCGGAAGGCAATGAACAAGGTTCCTAAATAAAAGCATTGAGGGAGGGTGGGAGATGGGTGGACGGCTGGCAGTCCGCGGGAGAAGCCAGGAGCGCACAGTTGTTTTCTCGTTTTCCCAGTGTACAACTTAAGATGTCAGCGGAACACTGCCCATTCTCCCCAGGATCTCTGCTCTATTCGCTGCGGACTTTCCAGGGGCTGAGGCCAGAGATCAGGGAGGTTTTTAAGGAGACGTGATGGTTACCGGCCAAGGCTCCACTCTGGTCTGGAAAGCAGTTTCCGGAGAGGTTTTCTCCAATGGTTCCACGGAAAAATTATGGATCCCTAGCGTATCATGTTCTCAAAAAAACTGGTAAGGGGATTATGACATGTGCATACCATGAAATGTTTCACCTGATCTCAAGCCTTTAGTTTATTTATTGACTGGTTACTATGTGCCAGGTATTCGGCTAGGTGCTTCTTGGGCTACATAAAAATATCTCACCTTCACACACACACACACACACACACACACACACACATACACACACACAACCAAAAACAAAAAAAAAACCCCTCAAGGGGCTATTACTATTCTCATTTTATGCACAAGGAAATTGAGTCTCAGAGAGATTAAGAACCAAAAAAAGAACCAGTTAGTGGTGTGACTGGGTTTCAAACCCATGTTAGTTTGATTCCAAAGCCAGTGCATGTTCCATTACACCAACAGCTTCTTGCTAGTGGGAACTTGCAGGGGGATATGGGGGTTGCTGGAATTATTTTTAAGTTTTGTATTAAAATTCTTTAAACCAAAGAAATTTATAAATGCATCTGTAGTTGTGCATTTTCAAGCACCAGTGATCAGAGAGTATTTTCAAAACCAGTAAGGAATATTCTCGATAGCCGCAGGTATGAAGCCAGCCAGGTCTGGGGACTGAATCTCTTGGTGGAGTAGCTGCACCCAGAAGGTAACGAGCCTTGGGCCAAGTATTTGCACATAGAGAAAAATATATCTTTTGACTTAAAAGTCTGACACCAGCCCTCTCTTAAAGGAGGGTGGCAAGGCCCTATTCTGGAGACCTTTGAGCCTCTTCCACTCAGTTGCTGTGGGCTCCCCTTGACTGAGCCAACTCCCACCCTATCTGTTTCCTCCCAGGAATGAGTGGAGGTCCTGGGTCTGGCCTCAGGGGACCCAGCCGCTCCACGTCCCTGCCTAAACTGTGTTCTAAGCAAATTCTAGAACTGGTGTCTCAAGGAGCACCTGCCCTTTTCTCCTTTGTGTAGCTGGTGTCACAGAAGTCGTTTCAGAGATGAACTTGGCCTTACTGTCCATTTGTTCCGGTCACACCAGCCATCTCTCCAAGTCCCAAACGTACCTCACAGCTTAATTCCTCAGCCTTTGTACACACTGTTTCTTTCCACTCAGTGCCCAAATGCTCTGTCTCCACTGAGTGAAAAGCAAACGCATTCATTTTCCTTTTAAGCATCAAACTGTCCGTTTTCCCACTGCTGGATTGGTGAGCTTGGCTTGGAGCTATGACCCAAGCCTAGTCCTTGGGACCCACCACAGGGGAGAGTGAGGAAAAAACTCCAGAAGACTGCAATCCAATTGGATGAAAAAAAAGGAGAAAATACCTTTCTATCTACTGTTACACTCTGTGGTGGGGAAAAATAGGATGATTTAATTTGGGGATTGAATTTTCTCTGATAACCAGGGACTGGGGATCCTTTTCCAGCTGGCTTCATGAACATGTATCAAACCTAGCAATGTAGCAGCTTGAGGTCTTCTCATTAATTTACATGCAAGCTTTTACTAGGAAATTTATTACTTCAACCTATTGCTTTACAGCCTTAACATTTTTAGGAATCATATCTGGAAAAGATGTATAAGTGTTATAATATGGGTGAATAGTACACAGAATGCTCAAAATTTTAAATAACAGCTAAAATTATTTAGCACTTACTACATGCCAGACACTGTTCTATACACTTCAAAGAGTAATTTGTTTATTCCTCCCAACAACCTATGAGGCGGGTGCTGTAAATATCCCCATGCTGTAGTTTAGGGAGCTGAGGAACAGAGAGGTTAAATGTGTGCCCCAAGGCCATGGCCAGCTGGAATTCTAAGCCCGGTGCCCAGGCCTTAGAGTTCTTATTCTTAGCATTACATACCTCAAGTCTTTAATTTTTAGATCCTCCAACATTAAACTACAATTAGTTTCACTTCTGCAAGCATGCCATACGGTCTGATAATGACAGAGTAAGTATTAAAAACAAGAAGAACAGACTGAGTAAGGTTTACTTGTTCATGCATTGGCTCTGTGAGTCAGTTAACATTTACCCACTGGCAGTTCCATGCCGAGTATGAGAGAGACAAAAATGACAAGACACAGTTCTGGTTGCAAGAAACTCAGCCAAGTGGGGGAACTACCAGAATTCTGAAGTTTATAACCAATTGCTTCACTCCTCTTCCTCTTTTCTTGCCTCCCTCCTACCTTCAAGCCCATCTGACTTTAACATGACTCCAGTAACATAACATTGTGAGCACAGCTGGAAAAATATCCCTTGATAGAAAAAGAACCCAATTGCTTTTACACTATCAACTCTAATGCAGATTCTCATCCAAACACACACTTATTTACGTGCTGGGCTCTTTGGTACTGGATTTGCACTGAATGTTCTATTCACAGTAACTTGCAAGACAGGCATCACCAGCTATCATTTTTCAGAGAAGGAAACTCTGGGAAGCTCAGGTGAGTTGGATGGCTTTCCGAGGCCACAACAAGTCACAGAGCCAGGAGTCACCTGACACTAAAATCCCAACTCTTTCGACCAGGCTGTCATGCCTCTTCTTTACACATCGGTGCGTATCCAGTCTTTTCTCCTGAATATGGTTTTGGCTTTGAATGTCGGCTTCCTTTCCTTCCGTGGTCAGACTGAACAAACTCCTGTGGTACAGCATGTATAACATTGGACTCAATTGACCTGGAAGGAAACTGTAGCCTCCTTTGCCAGCCTCCTTGTGGAGGCTGGAGCCAGCCTGAAACAGCCGGATCCCTTCTTCTCTCATCTGAGACTCACCCGGGCCCGCGTCGAGATTTCCAGAGCCAAGTGTACCTCCCAAGCAGCAGGCAGCCTCAGCCAGACCTGAGTCTATGTGAGAAGCATGTGCCTCTGCGTGTGAGAGAACGGGGAACGATCCTTCTGCCCCCAGCATGGGGTTTGGTCCCATATCCTCTTGACTCTTGAACTCAGGACCACCACACAGCTCAGGCTGGCTCCCTGAGCATCCTGTCCCCCTCCTCCACAGAATGTCCTTGCAGCCACAAGCTCCCTCTCGGAGGCGCCGGGACCAGGGAAGATGGTGTGGGCCAACCCACCACACCCCTTCCCCTCTCAGGTAGAGCAATGTAGGCTGGATATCCTGTTTGGACTGCTCACTACATATTCCCGTGTCATTCCGTATTTCAATAGCTTTTATCTAACCCTGGAAGGCACTCAGAAAACCTTATCCTTGTTCAAGCTTCCCACTTAGATATGAAAGGACTGGGCCGTAATCTTCTTTGGTCTGAAATTCTGCCCTTCAATCATATTCTTTATAGCATTTAGCCTAATAATCAAGCTGGAAGCATCAGAGTCTAGCTCGGAACATCCAAAATGAATGACCACCTCTACAAGGGAGAAAGGGAGGGGCTGTTCGTTGCAAGAAGAGTGAGAAATGACCCTGGTCCACTGTACCTTGAACTTGAATCCTGAAAAATGAATTCTGCTTTTCACCATGACCTGGGTCTCCCTCTGCAAGACTGAGTTTCAGAGATATGCTGATTCGTTTTTGTGAGCTTGTGCTTTTACACACGCACACACACACACACACACACACAAACAACACCCTAATTCTTCTCAAAGAGTGGAAAAACATGACATTTCTTAAGTGTGCGTGATTGTTGTAGGTACTTCAAATACATTATCTCAATAAACCTTCAGAATGACACAATTATCCCCATATTAAAAATGAAGAATCTACACCTAAGCAACGTCAACTAACTCACCAACATAATAAACACATATCCCCAAAATAAGAGTTGGGACTGGGGATTTAAACAGAAGCACGTGCTTTTGACCACCATGGAGTTTTGCCAGTGCAGCTACAAAAATGACTTGCTCAAAGTGGCAAGTAGAGTGGAAAAGTACAAGGGAATTGACATTTGCTAAGGACCTACTATGCATCTGGCACTGTCTTCAACATTCGATTGGCTTCAAATAATCCATGCTTGCAGGATAAGGTGTTATTGTATCCAGGTGGCAGCTGCCCCTAAGGTTTTGTGACATGCTAGGAAAGGGGAGATTTAGGGTTCAAACCAGGTCCGTCTGATTCCCAAGTTAGTTCCTCGTGATGAAGGATGCTGTGACTAATTTCAAAGCTGACTTTAGGCTGAGGTAGTTTATTAGGTGGAAGGCTCTCTCTGCTTGCATATTTCTTCCACACTGACCTCAGGGATGCAGTCATAGGAGACAGGCTCTCCCTTACTGTTTCTATGACAAATGACTAAATTATGAATTTCTTGAGAGTATGCATCATCTCCTCAACAACTCCTAGTATACTGTCTGAAGCTAAAATGAGCTCAAATATTGGATGGATGAATAAATGAATATGTATTTCTGGAAGTATTAACATTTTCTATCCCAATACCTGTATGCAAATTTTCATTAAGTGGTCCCCTCAATTACCTGTATCAAATTCATCTCATGTACTAGTATAATTGATCAACACATCCCAGACCTCTTGAATCAGAATCTCTGAACTGAATCTCACGAATGGCTGCATTTTAAGAGGTGATGATTCCAAAGCATGTGAAGTCTGTAACCTTTGTTGTGGAACAAATTAGCTTAGCAAACATCTCCTTTGGAAAACAGGAGGCTGGAGTAAACCTCAGGCCTCTATACCTTGGACTGGTCTTACAAAGGTGTAAAGGAGAGCAGAAAGGGGAACCTCTATGTCAACATCTAACCTGTGCCCAAGCTGATCAGCAGGTTGGACATTGGTAAATTGCCTTGATGTAGTTTTAAATCGTTTTCAACCTTAATTGATACTTTGTTCTTAAGTAAATCGTGATTCTTATGAAAAGAATACATATATATAATTTTTAAAGTCAGATTGTGCTAATAGTCTTATAAAAAGACACTTAGTCCCCTCTACTTCGTGTCTTCCACATCCTTCTCCCAGAGGTGACTACTTCTAAAGTTCTAAACTTTTTTTTTTAATGTATCCCTATTTCTCTAGAACCACATGTATTAACTCACATACCTCGATTCATCATATTTAGACTTTGTTAGTCCTATTTTAATAACTGAGGAGTTTATACTGTCTCTTGCCCTCCCCCTTATAGTTGTATCACAGTATTTTCATTAATAGATAATGTGAATATTGTTCAGTGCTCAGTCATGTAGCAGACTATGGTTATACATCTTTTCTTCTATAGCTCTTTGTTTTTCCTGGGATTAACAATTCCCTCATTTGAAAAAAATTCTATGTGTCCATTCAACTCTCTAGTTAAATCTCCCCTTACCTACTCAGATCTTTGAAATATGTCATTTAATTTTTCATGTGATCAAGTCCCTTATGTAATTTATCACTTTAATTTTTTTTAATATAGATAATCCTACTTGGATTCTCCATCCACCTGCTCCAACCTATATATGTTGCTCTTTAGACTTTTGCTCCTATTATTTTGTAACTTCCGTTTGCAAATTTCCTTCCCTTCTGACGATCTATATTGGATCCTACTTCTGGTATTTTTTTCTTTCCTGATTTATTCTTGTTTTAGTGGAAAACATCCTCTAGTAACTTACTGAGAAAGAGTATATTGGAATGAAAATGTTTTAGAGCTTGCACGTCTGAAAACACCTTTAATCTACCATCACATTTGATTTGCAGTTTTTATGAGCAAAACATTATAAATTGAAGATCACTTACTTCCAAATTTTGAAGGTACTATTGACCTCTCTTCCAATAACGCTGTTGAGAAGTCAACCACCATTCTCCTAGCAATCTGATTCCTCATCCATTTTATGTGCAAATCTACTTTCTATTCTTTGGAAATTTTTAGATGCTTGTTTTGGTTTGACTACGTCTTGGGATGGAAATTCAGAGGGTTCTGTCAGTTGGAAGATATTTGCTCTTTGGGTTTCTTGTTTTCCTTCTTTGGCATTGTTCTTTTTCATATTTTTGCCCTTTTTTCATCATTTATATTAGATTTGTCCTCTAATTTCCTTACTCGTTCTCCTTGTGTCCGTCTGTTTTGTTTTGTTTCTGAATAACATAATTATACAAATATTTTTCAGTGAGGTTTTTATTTAAGCCATTATATTTTTAATTCCCAAGAGCTCCACATGATTCTCAGATTATCTTTTTATAAAACACACTGTTCCAGATTGCAGATATCGCCTATCCAGTTCTAAGATTATGTTTTTCCTTATTTTTTCTTGTTGATTTGAGGGAAAAAAGAGTTAGAAATCTTTCTACTTCAAAATTTTAAACGAATCTCTTCATTCTATAGGTGCTAACAGTTTAAAAAGTTACATTTTACATGCCTATTTTTCACACGTATGATCACATAGAGTTTCACAAAATGCCCTACGAGGAAAGGAAGAACCCATTTTGTTATTAGCATGGAAAGTTGAAGTGATTCTAGTTGGGTGGAGCTGGCAGTAGACACCAGGTGTCCTGAATCCCAGTTTAAGGCCTTACCTTAATTAGAAAAATGGTTCCCAAAGTTTATTCATCATTACAGTTACCTAGAGCTTAACAAAATCCTAGGCCTCACATCATATCCATAGAATCAAGACTCCTTTAGTGTGAGACCCAGATATTTGTAATTTATTTTAAAGAAGTCTCCCAGAGGACTACAAGGCCAAGTTGACAAACTACTGCCTGGCTATATTGTTGTATCCTCAAACCTTCTCAGGTGATGGTGACTAAGCCTTTTCATCTGTTTCTCAGAATAATATTCCCTCAAGACTAGCTCGTTTGCAATTTGGAACAAAAGGGAAGGATTACAGCTATGCCAAAGTTCTATTGCATCATTTCTTGGATGTGCCCATAAAACTGCAGTCTCCTTTGCCTTATATTCTATTTGTCATAGACTGAGAATAAAGGTCTTTATCTGGTACAACTCCATTTATTTTTCCTTATCCAGCCTCATCCAATGCCACTATTTTCTATTTTGACCCATAAGGCTCCTCCAGCTCAAATGAACAACATATATTCTGTACTCCAGGCTGACCGTCTTCCTGCCTTCACCCCACCATGACATGGGCTATCACATGCCCTTGTCTTTCCACATATTCCAACAATAAATGGTGTGGTGTTCATGTCCTATTCCCTGTGCTTTATCTTTCCAAAAACTCCATGATAATATGTGGGATAGATGAGGGTAAGGAGCTCCCATGTGACATACAGTTTGATCTCAAGTACCCCATTTTCAGCTTGTTCTATCCCCTCACCCCACACAAAGCTTCCCAGCTATTTTTACATACCTCCAGCATGACACTCACCAGGAGTGTCTCTGCCTCCTTCATTCTTATCACAGTCACTTGGAGTCAACAGCCTTAAAACAACCGTCACACTCCAAATTCATATTTGTTAAGGGAGACTAACCCTAATGCAACAGCCTGACACTCATTTTATTCCCTCAGCCTTGAACTGCTGGGAAAATTAAGACATTATGTTACTAGTCTAATCTTGAACTTCCAACATAAATAAAATGTGACAGCAGACATCACTGTTGAGAATCAGATCCTTAGTTACTTAGAACAATACTCTACCAGGGAATTTGCCGGGAAAAAAAAAAAAAAAAAATATATATATATATATATGCTTTTAGGCAACAGATCTGTCCTTTCTTCTCATTGCAAACAGAGCCGATGTAACATAATGTCAGCCCCTCACCTACTCCCCAGGCAAAATTCCAAGGCTGTAGAGTCAAAGTTGTCATCGTATGATAATTCACAACTGAATTACACTTTCCTTTGCCACACATAAAAAGGGGCAAAGGTGGAAAATCAGCTGTGTTTAGAAATAAAAAGGGTTACTGCCAGTATTGTAGGGAGTTAGAATTAGAAAAGGGTTTTCACTAAATGACACTTTCCACGACCAATTTAGAGTCAGCAAAAATACCAGATAGTATTTGTAAGGCCATGGCCTGTCAAAAGCATTCGAAAGAAATTGCCTGAAGCGTCTATATGTGCATAATTATTTATTCTCAGAAACGCAGGCCAATCCTCTACACATATACTGGGATATCACTGTTTGCAGGCACACACAAGCCTGGGGGCTGCCAAAAATAAAACATACAGTTCTCTGTGTAGGTCATATTCTATGGCTAAGAAACCTCCAGAACATGTCAAAACGTTCTCGCCCTGGAGAACAGAGATCTTAGGAGGACATGGGCATGTAACTAGAGGTCATAGACAAGAATACTAAGAGCTTGGAGGAGTAATGGAGACTGCCTAAAAGTGCCTTAAAGATCAAGGTCCCCATTAGACGGCTGCCATGGGTCAACCTTTGGGCCACACACTTGAATAAAGAGGTAAAAATTATTAGGAAGTAAGCCCCAGACTCAGCTTGTCCTCTTGATTTCACCATCTCTGGTACCATGTAATCACTAAAACCTGGTTCAACTGTGCATAATTATTAAAATCTACTTAAAGCACAGGGCAGGTGTGAATTCCTGAAGATGTGCACACTTCATGCCAACCAAGAACCAGAGGTCACATGGGAATTTGAATGAGTATTGAGGCCTATGGAATTCGGCCGCTGTTAAGCATTTGCATACCCAAACCCCCAAAGGAATAAGTAACAGCTCATGTGTGCATAGCATTTTATAACACTACCCCACTTGATCCTCACTTCTATGTGGTCTGAACAAGGGACTATCAGTTCCATTTCACAGACGGGAAAGCTAAAGGAATTATCCACGATCACATAGCTGACAGCCGAGATTCCAAGCTAAATTCTCTGACCTCAGAACTAAAGTGTTTTGTTTTGTTTTTTTAATCAACAAGGAAAAATTTGATTTTAACAATTCTAAATTTTTTCATGCCTTCCCTCACATCTCCACTCCACACCCTTTCACGATAATGTTTCACATGAGAATTTAACTGTTTAATATTTCAGGCTAGAGGAGACCATCCATTCACTTGAATCCCAGCAGCACTAACACTGCATTAAGTCATCTGCAAAAGCGACCAGTGTTGTGCGCTGGCTGAGGCCTCCCTTTTTGC
The DNA here is from genome assembly GCF_005190385.1 of Monodon monoceros. NCBI lineage: Eukaryota > Metazoa > Chordata > Mammalia > Artiodactyla > Monodontidae > Monodon > Monodon monoceros. The sequence continues at coordinate 50,403,908 of NW_021703782.1, read as the reverse complement.
TGTACGTTGGTGTGAAATTCTGCAAGAGGTGACATCCTACAGAATGCAGAGTGTTACAACTTTCCCCCATCATGGGTTCCAACCCCACGCTCTGACTGCTTTATACAGAAAGCAAACACAGGGGCTGACCTCCGTTAATGTGCAACCCCCATTCTAACCACCCCTGACAGAAAGTGGCCTTGGGGTGCCCTGCCTGAAATAAATAGGGTTGGATCAACGCAGTGGGCTCTTCTGGCACCGCAAAACCAGAGACGTTCCTCCCCCAATGATTCCCTGTGCAGCACTGAAAGTATGGATCTTGGATGCTGTTTCAGAAGGAACCACGAGCCATTTATTCTCAGTCTGAAATTGGCAGCCTTTCTATTTTGGGGAATTTTTAATAGGACTAGCAGGGGAACCAACATTAGGGCTTATTCTCTCAGTGTGGGGTTAGATGTGTAACGCATATGTTTGCCCTGAGGACCCTAAACCACGTACTATAAAACTTTGTTAAAATGCCTTTCTCCTCAACTATTAACATTTTCCTGTGTACACTGTTCGTTTCGAACAGTCCCGGCCAAAAGCTCATAAAGCTATGTTCCCTCACAGACCGTTACTTTTGTGCTAATTAATTAGTGAATCCAGTATCTCAGATGTGAAATTCCAAGCTCCAGTTACTCAGTTTGGCTGAAAATCTGTTTTTCTAATTATTGACTACTTTCTGCTACTTTAAGTCCACCACCTAAGTTCTTGGACAGAGCCAGCTTGGGGGGCTGGGGAGGTCTCCAGGGGCAACGCCGTCCTCGTTGAATGGGGGAGTGGGAGGAAGGCCTTGCAGCTGTCAGAGTCACTGAGGATTTGGGAGGAAGCAGGAGGGAGAAAAAAAAAGATTTGCCGGACAGACTTAGGAGAAACACTCAGACCTTTTGACAAAATTTCAGGGAGGTGTAATGCTCTGAAATTAAGCACTGACGCTCTTAATGGCAAGGCAGTCTTCAAAAGGTACCTGTCAAGGGAGTAACGATTTAGACTCATCTGGAAAAAAATCTGCATATGTATCGGTGTTGTGTTCTGCCTTTGAGTGGTTTCGTTTTATTTCTGAATTCCTGAAGCGGACTGAATTTTTATTACTAATTTGACAGGAATTCAGGCGGATTGTTTTCTCATTACTCCCAGTATTTACAATTTACATTGCATATTTGATTGTTTACATTTGGGGACACGCATGTGCGCACACACACACACACATATATGTATATATTCGTATATACATACGGGAGAGATTTTGAACTCTGCCCAAGATGTAATTCAGTGAACTGTCCACAGAAGGAGATTTGACGTGGCACAATGGGCAGTGATTTGTGAAAAATCAAGCTGTAGCATGTTTTTACCCCACTAAGCTGATAATAAACTACCTAACTGTCACCTAAAAAACAAATAAATACAAACAGATATGTATCAGTAAAAATACAGGGGTCTATGGGGAGATATATGTATATAATAAATGTGGGAGATAAACATTTATCTCTCCTATGTTATTTTATATATAGCCCATGTTTATTATATAAATATAGTTATAATTACAGTAGTGATGTTATATATACATACATATAGCTATATATTCTTGTATTTCTTCTCTGATTATGTTAATTTTATGAGGATAACAGAGAACAGGAAAGGTCACTAACGTTCCTTGAGCATAAACCATGCTGCAGGCACTGGACAGCATGTCCTGTGTATGCTGTTTCATTGTGACTTTCTAACAACCAACGAAGTAAAAATCATTATCCCTCAGTGACAGATGACAAGCTCAGAGGTTACATAATGTGTCTAAGGTCAGCTTCCTAGAATGTGGTAGAGGTAAGACTTGAACTCAGCTCTGTCCTGAGAAACACCCAGGCTCTCCCCTCTAACAAATGTTTCTTGGCAAAAACAGTTGCACAGCACACATATGCACAGAGTTTGTTCTTAAAATTTCACTTTTAATTCTTATTACAGATGTCGATGTATAACACCCAAAGACCAGTCTCTGAGTACACACAAAAGCATCACTGCCAGAAGGTGTTTTTACAGTGGTCAAATGGGGGAGGCCATTCCTTAGCAGCAGCCAGTTGTAAGTCAGGACTTAAAAATTAAACAGAAGGACATCCTGGAGCAATAAAGAAGGGGAATAGAGGACAGAAGCACCACAGTCGGAACAAGAAGAGTTAGGGACCAAAGCCATGGAACTGCCGTGCTTCAGGCATTTTTTCTGGGGACTCCATCTCCCTTAGTGCCTGGTGCCCTCCCTGGCACACATTAACTCACCACTTGTCAGGAGGGTCTCGAGCTCCAGAGATGTCCTAAGTTCGCAGTACAACCCTATAGCCACCAATTCTCTAATAATAGGAGAGTGGAATCTATTAGTGACAATACCTAGCAACAAGCTAAACTCTTCTCCCTCACTTCCAGATGAGTTCTTTAGCTTTCAATAGAACTTAGGAAGCTCTAGACCACAAAGATAGCTGTTAGCTGTTTTAGGCACCATGATAGAAATTCTCTCATTATTTGCATTTTAAGTGTTTCCCAGAGTTTAATGATGCTTGTACCGCCAGTATGATTTTGCCATATTCTATTACAGGTTTAGTATTTTTATTTAGTTTTTTAATATTGACCCCTATTTTTTGCTGATGTGTATCTCTTTTGTTTTGTTGGGGTTTTTTTTTTTTTTCCCTTTGTTAGGTGGGAGCTGAGTGGTTTATTGAATTGTCTCAGCTGAGTGGGGTAAAATCACGCTCATTTTATTTTTCATAAATTACTGCCCATTGTGCTAAATCAAATCTCCCAATCCCGTCGACTGAGGCCTGAATCACATCTTGAGCAGATTTCAGGATCTTCCTGGCACACTTGGTTATTAAAGTTATCATTTTCCATTTGCAGTTATGAGTTATTATCTAGTTTAACACTTCCTTTTCCATCCCACCTAAACATGTTGGTTCACCCACTGCAACCCCAAGTGGGCTGCTTCGGGGTCTTGAAGGGGGGACCTTGTGGGCTCTTCCACTCTCCTCACTCATCCTCGACCTTGTTGGCCCAGGGGTGAGGCTGGGGTCCGTGATCTGCTCTGGGACACATCCTTCACTTTCCATCTTCAAGGCTTAGTTCCTCTCAAGGTTGGATGTCTCTATCCTCTGGCTGTTGTCAGTCTGGATACAGGGCCAAGAAACTCCAACTTGACCTCCTCCAAATCCATGCAGCTCTGGGCTCCATCAGAACACCGCATGGCAGAACCCCTTCCACTATTTTCCCCCAACACTTCAGTGGTTTTAGGATATTTACTATGCTGTGCAACCATCACCACTCTATATGTTTGTTTGAAAAGAAAGCCTTATATCACAACTGAATCTTTTTTAATATACTGTCATCGTTAGAAGGCAACAGGAGACAAATGTTACAAAGCCATATTATTCGGTTCTTGCTAAATAGCGCTTCCCATCAAAGGCCTTGGGCTTCAGGTCTGCTCAGTTTGCTGAAGAGAGAAGTCATCAAGGGTTATATTGATGTTGAAGACATATCAGTAGCAGACAGATTTTCCCCTTTCTCATGAATTGTCAAAAGGGTCCAAAGTGAAATATTTTTTCCAAATATGTGATTCAATACGAGTATTATTCAATGTTCGGTCCACTTAAAAATCACTGATGACATGTGTTGCACACTATGGGAGACGTTGTGCCAGGTATTTCCTGCTGTGGGTAAGCCTGGTCTTCCCTTTGTCAGGATCCCTGTACCTCCCTAGTTTTCTTTAGCACTTTTCATATTTGATTCTTTACAATTGCACCATTACACCATTGTGGGCTACACAATGAAGCCCACATGGAGAGTCACTGAGAAACCCAGCTCACAACCAGAACCAAGGCCTCTGACGTACGGTCCAGTCAGGTTATCCCAGCATCTCTAGTCATTCCAACCATGGTCCCAGTCATCATGGCACAGTGATGAGCTGACCATCCGTGCTATTTCTGAATTACTGGCCCATAAAACTGTAACAAAAGAGCTATCGATTTTTGGCAATAGAATTCGGGGTAATTTGTTCCACAAAAGTAGATAACAGAATGACAGATTCATAGGGTGACCATTTGCCCCAGTTTGTTCAAGCAGTCCCAGGATACATGTGTCATCCCAACACCATTAGGAATAGTGCTGGTCTTACCCTCCAAAGTATCCCCATTTGGATAATTTTATGTTCACCATTCTAAAGTGCCATGTTTGGAACTTGAACCACGGTCTTGCTAAATTCTTTTGTCTTATAATATCTTAAACTCTACACAACAGGAGGAAGAGACACAAGCAGAATATTGCCTATAACTGAGCATACACATCACTTTTGAGCATTCATGATTCTTTAAGCAGGCATGTAAGAAGCCAAAGCGTTAAAGGGAGATGTAAAGAAAACTTCAAATGGCAGCAGTGAAAAGGCAACATACTAGAATTTTGTTTACACTCTGATATTGGAGAACAGAACAAAGAGGCATGAGGAAGAGAAGTCAGACAACATTTTTAAGATTTACAAGACTGAAGGACAAACCAAGAGCTCAAAGATGAAGTACAGTGTTGTTCATACTTCCTAAGAGCTATTATTTCTTCCATGTATCTATATAGCTGGCACAACTGCATACATCATTTCGTTTAATCCTCACAGCAACACTATGGGGGTTGGTATTATTATGATCCCTATTTTACATACGGGAAAACTGAGGCTTAGAAATGTTAAGAAATTGGCATAAATATCCAATGCTGATAAAGAGCCAGCTTGCCTACCCAGCAAGTCTGATTCCAGAGCCTGTTCTCTTAGCCTTTAGCATGAAATATCTCTCTGCTAAAATATAACATAGAAGAATGAATTTGTAAGCACATAAAATATCACAAGATACTTGATAAAATATTTGTTATTTTCTGAAGAACATGAATCCATATTTTCAGATTAATTTATTTCCTTTAGATGAATCGAGTTATTATATTCTGACAAGTTTTGCATGCATTGCAAAATCAAACGTCATTAGGTCTCTTGTCTGTGGTAACATCAATTTTGAGATGCTTGACACTTTACCAATAAGTTAAGAACATTTTATTTAGATTATATACTAATTATAGTTGTGTATTACACTACTTAGAATGTACATTATTCATAAGAGGCCACATCAGTGTCTCATACAGTTCTTCAGGGGTTGGTTCTCTCAGCCTGACACTTCACAACCTTTTTTCTTAACTTGAAAAAACATTCTTCTGATATTCCCTGTGATACTGAAAGTGATACAGAAATCATATTTGAGTCTTAAAATGACATAGATGGAAGACTAAACGGCTATAAGGCAAATGCTCAGGAACTGAATATTTGAAATAAACATATTTGCACATATATGCAGTGTTTTATTCAAGTATATGACTCACCTCAGGAGAAAGGGGAATGGCTACAACTACTGGAAAAAATGTTCACTAGTAATTCACAGGAAGAAACTCAGTCTTAATACCTTTCCTCCATGGGGAGAAGGAGTTCACCTTGAGCTCAAATCTAGATAACACTCTTCCCAGGAAAAAGGACCCAGTACACATCTCCTTTCATTGCTATAACATGGGGCAGGACTCTTCCTTTGGCCAGAACAAAAGAGGAGAGGACAGAGCACTCCCATTAGAGAAAGACAGACAACTTCAGGCTGTACAGATAGAAAAAGCAGCCAGACATTTTGCAGAGAATTACAGCTGCATAGTAATAGCCAATATCAAGATAGAGTGACTTCCATAGCCATTCTCACTTCTAAGTACTTGAAATATACTAACCCTTTTAATCCTCTTTACTAAGTGTTAGGGATGATTTCCATCCCCATTTTGCAGAAAAGTTAAATAAACTGCCCAAAATCACAGAGCCGAGATTTGAACCTACCCTGTCTGTGTTCACAACCACAACATCATGCTACTTGTCAGGGAAAAAAAATGCATCGATTTTAAGTGAACTTTGAACAAAATATGAAAGCCCAGTGGACAAAACCAGAGAACATAAACCAGGTAAAATATTTAGGGGATCAGCAGATCCTAAATGAGGAAAAAGAGAGATCTGGATGAAAAAGAACACCACCATCCTCTTACCTTGTATAAGAGTTTTGAAAAAATTTCCTAGTTCAGAGGTAAGGTGGAAGGCAGAAGGAGGGGAGAGGGATAGACATTGAGAGAGAAGGGCTGGAGGGGGCGGAGTAGACATTAGAAATAAATACCAGGACCTCACAGAATAGAATTTACAACGGCCCCTGTAGAATTATGTTTCAGTAAACCATATTTTGTGTCATCCATAATCCCATTACTCTCAATAAATCCTTTTGTTTTCTGAGTAAAATGCTGAGTTACAATTCCATTATTTCAGATATTTATCCCGGGCAGACCCATATGGCTATTGGCAGTCAAAATTGGAGTGCTTAAGTGTTCAGCAGGGCCCATTAGGGAATGTGGCCTTCACAGAGACTAATTCTCTCTCTGCTTGTGCTCTGTATTTTAGAGAGGGATTCAGAAAGATCTCCATATCACAATAGCTAAAGCTTAATACAAGCCAACAACTAAAGCCTGGGGGCTGGGGGTGGGGGGAGAATAATCATTTTATTTGTAGGGATAGACATGATAATTAAGTTGCAAAGAACTCAGAGGGGCCGGGAGAGAACTCTCAACATCATCAACAATGATTCAACAGAACCCACAAAGAAGCAAAAAGAATCAGGTTTTCTAAGCAGAACAGGAGGCTACAGAGTAACAGTCTACAAATGTGAGAGCAAACATTATGCCTTAACTTGGTGACATTCAAGTTCAGGGTGAATTCCTGACTCCAGGTTTTGTAAAGCACTGAAATGTGTTCCAAAAACAGGTAAGCATCCCCAGGTCAGTGATTTTTTTCTATTTCATCTTTTGAAATAAAGAATACACTGGCCCAGGGTGATTTGAAGGCAATCTTCCCTTGAGACTGGGACTTGGGGAGCTGGTGTTTCAGGGTCCTGTGATGCTGACCATCGTGGGACCGGCTTCTCTAGAAGCACAGCAAGTGTTGGCAGGCACGGCTGCACCCTCCGTCCCTCCATGGGCCATGATTATCAGAACCCACAACAGTGCCAAGAGCAGATTTTTTTTTTCTTTCTGTTGCCACTGGAGTAGGGTCCTGTATCCCACAAATGTAAACTACGTTTAATTAGGACTTTTATTTAGAAAAGAAAAAGTTCGCTCTTAAGGGGAAAGATTTTGAAGGACCTCCCTCAATACTATAGAGCAAAAAAACACAGAACACACCATCTGAACCCTGCTTGGGAAATTTAAATAAGGAGCTTCAGAAACATAACGTGATTTGGCAAGAGCCTGGTTTGAATGTGGTTGTGAGGTTCCGCTAGCAACATATGCTTTTACTAAGCTGCACTGTGCCTTTCTTTCGCAGCCTGCACTTTCCAAACGTTACTTTCTTTATTTTCTACGATTATCATCCTGAACCCGAACCAGAGTACTAAACTCTGACTATAAAACGATCCTATCATGAAATTAGAGCGCATCCTGAGGAAGGGGGGGGGGAAAGACCTTTAAATTTGACCCCTTTCTCTTCTCTCCACCCCTTCTAAATACACTCACAAAAACTAGAGCAGTGGAGGGGAGAAGGAAGGGGGAGAAGTCTGCCTATGATTATAAACTGAACTTTGAACCGTTCCTATCGTTCCTGCCAAGGATTTTTGAATGCTAATGTAAAAAGATCTATATAAAGTTAGATCTGCTAAGGTATTTTAAGAGTCTACTGTAATGCACCAACCTTTTTTTCCTGGCCTCATTGTTAAAGATAATATGCCTTTCTAACAAAAATGCTTTCAAGATGTAACCATATTTTGAAATGAGTATCATAATACATCCTTTGCAAGCCTGGAATTTGGAAACAAAGAACTTGCTTTAATCCATTTTTTGTTGTTGTTTTTTTTTTCTCCCTACCTGACAAGCAGGGTGACAGGGCTGCTGGAGGGCGTTGAGACATGTCCCCAGTCTCACTTGCTTCTTTTTTTCCCTCTTTCTTCATCATGTGGGCCCTGACAACTTTTCTTTCTGAAGCCACATAAATGAACTAGGGTTAATACTATCGGCTCTTGTCCTAGCTCCAAAACAAGCCAAGATAAGACAGGGTCCTCCAGCTGACAGACTTGCAGTGTTTCTGCAGAACCAGTAATGCCATCAACTCTCCATGCTTTCCTCCATGAAATAAAAGCCGCGAGAGCCTAGGCTTTCTGCCCTTTTCCTCCCTTTTACTTAGTTAAAGGGGTATTTTCAAATTATGTACAAAGGAAAAATAAGCCAAATGTGTAGTCTCCTCTGTTGTTAATTCCCATTCTGTTTCTCAAATGCTTCTAGTATTGGAGTATCACCTCCCACGAAAGTCAGCCTCTGCACGGCAAGTCCTGACTGAAGTGACTTTGCTGGTTGAAATGGTTTTTAAACATGGGTGAGCTGATAGTTCCCCGATGAAGTCTGGGTCAGCAAAAATAATTTGTGATTTTTCAAGTAGGTACATAGAGAGGGACAACCACAGAAGAAGGGAGGTGTGTCTCAGTTTGTGAAGTAAATGATACATCAATATACCCATCTGATCAGGGGGGATAATCAGTGATGACTCACTGACAGGAGGGATGTAAAAGTTCCTGGGAAAGGACTCAGGGACACAGACACTTCCCAGTATATTTTATTTAGTTGAATCTGGATCTCAGATCAGACTTTAAGAACCAGATTTCCATATGGGCCTTAAGAAAAACTTGGTTTGATTCTCCTAAAAGAGGTTTCGGTTAAGATTTCAGGCCTTCGGAGGACAACTTAAGGATCTAGTTTATTCACAGAGAGTATTAGTCACGCTAAAAACTTTCCATTGTCAACACCCTTCGGGCCTCTAGAAAGAAGAACACTGTTATGAATTGCAAAGCCTACCAATCTTCTCCAGCAGTGTACTACATCGCATTAGGGGAAACCTGATCTCAAATAGAATAAATCTCTCTTACTTCCAGTAGACATAGGGACTTACATAAGGGGAATTTCTAAACAAAATCATTTTAGGGTCTTGGCGTTTTTCTCCTATATTCTGCCTAATTATTGGTGGTATCTAGGTTCCAATAAAAAGCCCCTGCCATGGAAAGCATATGAGCCCCTCTTCTTCTTCCAGCCAGACTCAAAACACCGGCAATATTATTCTAACATTGTGGAATTTAGCAAAACCACTGCATTACCAGACAGTTATGTATGCAATAGTGTCTAATTGGCTAACTTCAGGAATAATAGAAAACTGTGATAGTCACATTCTGATGAAATCTGGATAAATGTGGCTTGAATCAGGCTATATGATGACCCTAAATTTAAAATTTAAAAACAAAAAGAGCAAAATGAGTAGTTACAGACTTTCTTCTTTCTTTTATTTTCTGTGGACATTAAAAACAAAACAAAAACCTGCTCAGCTTTTCACTACTCTGAAATGGTATAGATTAGAGAAGATTTTGGACGTTTTGAATTTAAGGCAAAAATAATCCTGTTAAAATATATTAAATATATTAAGTAATTTCCATACATGACCAAACTTCATTATCAAAATATCAAAATAACGATGGAATAAGTACAAATGGTAACACCATATTACACATAAGGACACCAAGGCTTAGAAAGGTTGAGCGGTCAGTCAAAGATATACAACTAGTCATTGAGAGTGACCTGAAAATCATATGTGTGTGTGTGTGTGTTTGAGAGAGAGAGAGAAGAGGTTGAGGGAGAGAAGAGGTTGAGAGAGAGGCTCTTGCTCTTCTCTACTTTGCTGTTAGCACCATCTATAAAACATTAAATCTTTGAGGGATTATAACCCTGGGCTTGCAAACCACTCCCAACATCACTTAATTAATCCCCACCCCCTAATTGATAGGGTGTTATAATTTATGATAGCATTTTCCACAGTACCTTCCTGGAGGAAAGGAACAGAGAAGAAACAACAGCAACAATGACGACAACAAAAACCAAAAACCAACTCTGAGAGCAGAGGAATCCATCACCAGAGGGAACCATCAGAGCCAAGAACAGGGTGCACTGCCTTGGTGTTCCCTCCTCAGCAGGGCCTCAACTCCCACTGTGAATTCCACATTCCTCAGGGTGGAAGAGAAATGAGTTCTCTTTTTCTCTTTGAGATAGCATCATTTTCTCCAGAGAAATGGACCTTTGGTAGACACTTGGTCAGCATTCCAGCCAACCATGATGAGGAAAAAAAATCAGCTGTAACAAAATAAAAATAGAATGTGTCAAGAGATAAGAAGGTGTCTGGTTTGAACTTCTGACTCGCTTTTTTACCCTATCGCAGTGTGATCTGTTCCAAGTACTGAGAGCAGTGTGTTGAATGTCCAACTGAAGTCAGTCTTCACACATAACTACATCTGAAAATGGCAGGGGAAGCAGTTAAAGAAGAAGTAAGAAAAGGAATGAGATGGCACAGGCACAAGGCATAACGCTGCTGTATTTACTGAGATCCTACTCTGTGCAATACATGGCATCTTATAAAAGAAAAGTGGGTTTGGGAGCTAGCAAGAAATAGGCGCCAATCCCAGTGTTAAGATCTAGTACATGTGTCCCATTGGGTACGTTATGTCACCTTTGAATATCAGTTTCTAACGTCAAAAGTGGGGAATGAGAATCCCTAATTTGAAGAAGTGTCAGATGGGAAAAAATTTCCCTTTCTTTGTGTGGGGAAGTCTGATGGTTGTCACCAACATCCATCACCCCCTTCTTCCATAGTAACTGAGTTGGATTATAGCTACTCGGCTAGAAACTAAATTTCCCAATGACCCTGGCAGGGAGGTGTGGCCATGTCACTGAGTTCTTGCCAGTGGAATGTGGGTGAAAATGATGTGTGTTTCTTCCCAGCTTCATCCATAAAATTTGCACGCATACCCCAACCACAGTTTCATCTTCCGGCTGGGTGGCATTGCATGGCACAAAGCAACCCTGAGGATGACAAAGTAGGTCATCCCGGAATGAGAGCCCAACAAGGAGGGCTGCTGCTGAACTGTAACTTTTCCAAGGACAGTTTTGAGCAACAACGAAATGAAGAGGTTATATTCCTTAACATATTAAATTATAACTGAGTCTGTTTTTACAGTAGCTAACTACAGGTTGTAGTATATAAAGCCTCATTCCTGTCTTGAGGACCTTGCAGTCTAGTTGAGCATTTAAGATGGACCCCAAAACAGTATGTGGACAAGGGTAAGCTAGTGGTATGGAAAAGACAACGCTCTTTGTTAAACACATGATTCCATTTTTCCTTTGGCCACCAAGCATTTCTACATTTCCTAGCTCTCTTTATACCTCCATGGGACAATGTGACTAGTTATAGCCAACAGAATGTGAGATCAAGTCACGTATGCCAGTTCCAAGCCTGACTCCTCAAATGCCCAATGAAATCCTTGCACTGACACTTCTTGCTCTACTAACTGGAGAAAGTCCATCAGAGGCCTCTGAGGTGACCTAAAGGACGTGGTAGTGGAAGGATCCTACCTCCTCATGGAGGGATGCAACCCAACAGAGCCGAGAAAGTCGGTGCTGGATCTCACCTCAAGGAGAAATAATCTTTCCAACGTGATAAGCCAGGGAGATGTGTTTGTTACAGCCATCAGCCTATCCTGACCAATACAATGATGTAAATAAGTGATGAGAAAAAGAAAATCCATTGGGTTTAGGAATGATCAGAGAAAGTTTCTTTAGGAGTTAGTATTGGAGCTCACGTAGTTAAGCAGAAATGAGGGAGGAGGATAGATGGTGAGTACAGTTACTGGGTTCAGATTTTATTATGGTAATTGTCCCAGCTTCTCCAGGCCAAAAGCTTACTGGGTAAAGCATTTTCCATTTAACTTCTCAAAAGTTTTTAAGGCAAGAAACCCTTCTTTTCTAATGAAGTCTCATATAAGATCTTAATATTTCAAGAGATACTGGTGGCGTCACTAGTACTGAAGTGAGGACAGGACTCTCTCTGGTAGTTCTGCCTTCTGTGGACACTTTCTTGGATACTTTCTTGGAATCTTTCAACTAACCACGTGCCCCTGAATCATTCCTGTGGAACCCTCAAATGCTGAGGAAGAGAGCTTGCCCACCACTGTATCAGACCACATTCAGATATGATCTAATAGTCTTCCTCTAACTCTTCATGGGGAATTACAGCGTGAAGTAGATTATAAAGAGCACAGTGGCAAACTCTGGGGTTGACCAGGAGGCCAATCCAATTACCCAGAGGAGACCAGCCTAAGACAACCTCATCAACAGAAGTTAATCTATTTGAATTACCCAATCTTTTTATTTCTGTACTGTGTGCTTTTGCTTTTTAGAGCTAAATTCTGCAAGGCTTTTCTATGAGAATAATCATTTCAAAACCAAGTTGAAGTCCTCTCAGAAACAGCTGTTTTTAACAGGTCTGTTATAAAATAACCAAGTCCTGGGGGTAAAAGGTACAGAATGGCAACTGTAACTGATCAACTGTATTACATACTTGAATGTTGCTGAGAGGACAGATATTAAAAGTTTTTACTACAAGGGAAAAAATTCTATAACCACGTGTGGTGAAGGATGTTAAATAGACTTATCATGCTGGTTATTTCACAATATATACAAATATCAAATCATTATGTTGTACAACTGATATGATGTTATATGTCAATTATACTACAATTTTTTAAAAGCCAGTCTAGAAATGGAATATATGAACACAGTAGGGAGAGGAATTATTTGATTTATGTTTGCTTCTTACTCTTTATTCTGAATTTTCTGAAAATGCGATTACTACAATCCCCTGTGTTTGCATAGAACATTCCAGTTAACCAGGTGGATTTTCATTTACTGGTTAAACTGATTCCATGAGGTATGTAAAACAGAGGAGGAAACCAAGGTGAAATCAGTAAATGCTGCAGGTAGAACAGGAACCTAGAGCTCTCTGTGTTTATTCAACTCAGTGGTTCTGCTTCCACAAGAAAGGATGGGCACTTTCCCATCTCCACAATGATGTTTTCTTTTTTGTTTTTGCTTTTGTTTTTCCTCATCTCACTTTTCTGTGATTTGAACAGTCTAGAAGCAAATATTCCTATTATGGCAGAATACAATAATACATCATTGATGGTCTCAGAAATGACACCATTATGAGAAAGTGTGTCATTCCTGTATTCTCAAGGAAGGGAAAGTTACATGATAAATATTTTGGCAAGCAGCAAAAAATTTAGCATTTCAAAAGCAAAGCTTCTGTTCCCTAAAATTCATTTATAGGGACCTCTTTATTGCCTATGGCATGTAAATAAATTATATCCTTTTTCATATTAACGATAATAATAGTTGCTGTCTATTAGTTGCCTACTATTCGTGAAGCTAGACATTAACCACCAAGCCTTACAACAACTCCAGAATTAAGTATTAATATCCCTGATTTACAAGCGGAGCAATTGAGGTTTGGCGAGACTCTCTCTTTGCCAGCTCCACCCAGCCGCTAAGCAGTGAAGTTGGTATTCAAACATATCTCATATTTATTCCAAGAATTATACACCTTCCACTGAACCACAGTTGCCACATTTTTTTCCACTCAGGGAGAAATAGGTTTTACAGGTGCTCACCCAGCTCATTTGCAAAACACATAGTAATATTTTCTGTAAAACAAGAAGAACGTAGACCTGCGCTGTTTCTGTGAAAATTGAGTGAAATACAAGCTCTCTCATCTGTCAATGTCAGAGTGATGACCAGAGGCCCAAATGTGAATGCTGAGAAACAAAACAGCTATTCCTAGCATCCTCTGCTGATGTGCTCTTGCCGTAAGTCCTCCCACACTGCCTCTAGTAGTTTTTAATATCCTGAAGTCTCTTAAGAGTGAATCACACTCTTTTTAGAGTGTAGAGTTCTTGGCTATACCTCCAGGAGGGACTGCACTGGGTGAATGACCCACAAATGTCCTCAAGTTGAGACTGGCTCTTTGCCTCATCAATCCATGACACATTTGATTCGTTCTGGTTTCAACTTTTCCATTTCACCAAAGTTTGGTTCCTCTGTCCTAGAGACCTTCATCATAGCCCCACCCAATCTAACTCACACCAAACCCTCTCACTGGGTTCGAGGATTTAATGTTCACCTATGGGCCATATTTCAAAAGCTATATATGTTGATAGAAAAATTCAGTAGCTTCTCACACCTGGAATTTAAGCGTGAACGGTTGAAGGTAGACTCTCATGGATGGGGTTCTTTGGATGGCACCGGAATTAGGGGATTTTATTTGTACCTGCCTTCAATGGATGGTTTGTAAATTTCAAAGGTAATGTTTTATAGGTAGTTAGGCCCCCTAAGACTCTGATAGAAACCAATTCCTTTCCCCAGAAAAATGCACACACACCCAAATTTTTGGCAATATTTTCAGGGGACTCACAGAACTACTGAGGTTTCGAATCCTAGGTTAAGATTACTTGCTTTTAAAGGGTAGAGAAGATAAAACAACTCCCATTCCCCTTCTTACGTTGACATGAAGCCAACGAGTTAGAATTTTTTTAAACGAGTGACCTACCAATGCGCAGTTTGTATGACGTGATGCTACAGAGCAGAGAGAAATGAGAACAGCCATACCTTCAGCTACTCCAAACAGCCACATTGAGGACCTGGGCATATATCCTTCTATGCTGGAAGCCTTACAAACCAATTCAAAAGGCAATGGTCTGGCACATTTAGAGAACTATTCATTCATTCATTCATTCGTTCGTTCCTTCCACAGATCAAGTAATGTTTACTAAGTGCCCATGCACCAGGCTAAGGCAATACACTGAGGATTAAAAGATGAGAAAACCCCTGATAAACTCTCTTGTCAACCCCTTTCCTTCTCCACTTTGTGCCCAGCCTTACTTTCCCCTCCTAGAACTTTCAGAGCCAAATACTTGTCAAATGAAACAAGGACAGTCTTGAAGCTTGAAGATTTTTCACATATGGATAAGATAAAAAAAAATGTCGGGGGTGTTATTCCTTACCCTATAACCCACTGCATCTAGAAAGGTGCCATGGAGAGAGCTAAAAAAACGGAGTTGAACCTATGAAGTTAGAGGTGGGTGTGACTATCAGGGAGGACAGTAGCTCATGTAAGCCTCGATGAGAAAGAGGAAGCTGACCTAGCTTATCACACCTAGATGCAGATCTGATGATATAGTCGGTGATTATTTCAAGTAGCTTATTTTTCAATAACAGCAGCACCAACTGTTCTACAATTTATGGGACACTTACTATATGGATGGCACTGTGCTAAGTAAGTGCTTTACATAAATCATCTAATGTACGGTTTATAACAATCACGAGTAATAGATAAGGATTCTCTGTGTCTTAGAGCATTTAAACAGGTTTGCCAAGATAGTAAAGATACAAGATTTAGAACAGAAACCCAAACTCAGTGCTGTTGGACCCAAAGTCAATGCTCTCAACCACTGCCGTATTTTTCTGCTCTCAGCAGAGCCCAGGGGGAATACTACATCAAACAGATACATTTTTTTAAATTATGAATAGAGTATGGAAGAAGAGTAGACACAATTATGAGTTACCTCTTCAGTGTATGAATCCATGCACATGTGTAAGCAAGAGGGAGTAAGGGAATGATTTTGGTGATCTGAACCGAATACCACAAAAGCTGTTAACATCTATAGATGAGGAGAGACAGAGAAGAAGTGACACAAAGGAGCACAGGGATTGCTGCACGCACACGCACGCACACACACACACACACACACATCACTTTATTAATCTCACAACTGTGCTGATAACACCCCCTTAAAAGGATAAAAGTTGTGGGCATCCTAATAGCCATGAAAAAGGCCATTTTGAGACACACATAATCACACATACAGTTTCCCCTCACAGTTGGATAAAAGCCAATCTTTCCTGTATATTCTTTAGAAAAACATCAATAAGTAATATTTAGACCTGGTAAGAGTCCTCTGTCAAGAAATGTTCCAGAAATCCTGGAATGTTGGAGAACAGTGTTCACAACTAGATTTGAGACAAAGGAAACATTTTGCTTAAGGAAAGCAAAGTGTTGTATGTCTTGAAATATACTTGTTGATAATGGGTTCTGATGCACCAAATAGAAAATTGTCTTCAGCAGATTTTGCCCTTTCTCACTCCAACTCCCATCCCTGGGCCCCTGCAAACCCTTGGGAAAGGCTTAATTCCATACACACTGTTTTAACTTCATAACATATTTCTTATTTCCTTAGCCTAAAACTCAGGTCATAAATTACTGATTGTGCCTCTTTAAGTCTCTCCCCCTTCTCATTACCACTGCGCATATCACATTACTGTGGAAACTAAGGAACTAGCGAGAAGTTGGGGGAAACTATTCAGTTTATGCCAGAGTTGAAACAAAGCTACTAATCACTGGCAAACCCCTTCAGGAGTGACAATGGTAATGAAATGATTTCTTAGGGAATTCCTTAGGAAAGAGCAAGTCACAAAAAAAGAAAATCAAATGGCAGAGTCTTAGATCCTCCCTGTGCAAACCAAGGGGCCCCTGCCGTGTGTGGGACTCCTCATTTGTCAGAGAGGTGGCAAAAGGTTCCAATCAAAGGCCTTGGTTTTTTCTTTCCATTTCCTAAAATAAAATATAATCAGTAACACTTAATTAACATTTTTTGTCAATGTCTTTCCTCAACCCTAAGGGTAAAGTTATAAGCTTCTCAACTTCCCTAAGCACTGTTAATGCCATGTGTACCAAGTTGGAAAGTAGTAATTCTGTTTGGATGTAATAAGTGAGTTATTGCACATTAAATAATGTGCTTATTAAATAATAAGCATCAAAATGCTTATTAAAGCCTTAATAAGCATTTAAATGCTTAATGCTTATAAAGCCTGCTTAAGGAATAACAAGTCATATCAATTGCATCGCATTTAACCCTCAGTAATTATGTCATTTGTAATCGATTGCCTTTTTCATCAGTCATATTATTATATTCTGTAGCTGGTTTCTATTACATAAATGTTTGTCCTCAATAAATATGTTTTAATATGCAGTTGTATTTATACTCCATGAAATAACAGTTAATCTAAGTTGAATACTCATTTGGGAACTTAAACTCGAAGTCCTGCCAAACATTCTGTAAGCATGATTCATGTCAAGTTGAATAACAAAAGGTGTGCAATGTACTAAAAAGTACGTATTACAGTAACTCCATTTCACAGGAAGGTTGTGGAGTAAGTTTTCTTATTTTTAAATCTGGTGACATTTCAGAGGAGGGAAATACGTTTCTTAAGACTTCAAGAGGATATCCCTTTAGGTTCCCTATATGCTACTTAGCAAGAATGCATCACTAAAACAAGAATGCTTTGGCTTATTATTTTTGGTTCTTCTACAACCAAACTAGACAAAGCTACTTTATAATAGCACAGAAAGAGAATGGCTTTTTTTTTTTGGTAGTTTTGACACATGATATTTTTGGACAGCATCGTTTTACATAGAGTTAGAGGTAAAATATCAAATTTCATTTAACAAAATATGTTAACCAAAGGTAAAAGTATATGGTTCATTTTTCAAAACTGTTAGACTAAATTGACTGGCAAAACAGACTCATCAGAAAGCAGTTTTTCTGGTAACTAGTCTGACTTTTCTCAGGCTGTCCTAGGAAATTAAAAACTAGAAGGAGCAGAAGACATTAAAAGAAAGAAAAAGAAAAGAAACAAAGAACAGTATCTAATTTTTATTTTTCATCAGATAATCAAAGCCCCCTTTGTGCTGCACTCTGAAGAAGTTCAGGACATTACGAGATGAGGAATGTTCTAGAATTACTGAACCAAAAAAAAAAAAGTCAGAGATATTCCTGTGGGGAACATACTTTAAGTTCATTTGATATGTATCATACATACATTGACTTAAACCAATTACATGCAACTGATGGCAAAACTGGCCTGTGGGGGACTTTGAAAGAGGGGAACATGTGACCAGGGAACATGACCTGACCACAGAAAGGTTTGCCCAGGTGGGAAAACACACAAGGACACTAAGATCTGGGAGGAGCAGAGGTTCTTGGGCAGATCATTTTACTCTTGGAAGCCCGTTTTTAATATTTGATGGCATTTCTGAAATCCCTCAGTGCATGTTAATATTGCTTTTCAACACATATTTTTTAAATCTCTAGAACCATCAAATAACGTTCAGTGATTTTCGTGAGGTCATGTTAAGGTTAGCATAGAAAGAGGACCACCCACACAGCCAAACTGGCATGTCTCTCTTCAATTTTCATTGTCAAAAGGACAAAGGAACTGTTTTAATGAAGTGTTTCTCAGTTGTCTTTTGTTTCATATTTTACACAGGAAAAAGGAAAATGTTTCCTTAGTTCAGGTCATCTGAATCATATTTCCAAGGGGACAGGACAATATTTTCAGGACAGTAAGTACTAAATTATTAATAACTTTCAATAAATTAAACTATAGTCGGGATTTTATTTTTCTTCCTTGGAAACATTTAGCCTTCAGAGGACTTAATCGTTCTTCAAGATAAAACGACAGTTGCTTCTCAACTATATAAGGCAATTGGGCATATGTCAGTTACAAAATAGTGACAAGATAATATGGTACAACATACTTCAGCAAGAAACTCCATTTAACCAATGAATGCAAATGTATTCTAACTTTCTGCCTCGTGTCAACTAATCCAACTTGCAAAACTGGACAAGCTCTCTATTAGTGGTTTGAAGACCATAACAACACTTGTTATAATCCAATGCCATCTTCCCGCATATAAAGTGAAGGAGACAAATGAGGCAGTTATCCTGATAATCAGAGGCCAAAAAAATGAACTGGTACCACAATGGTCTACATGTTTTACGTGAACATGTTTAGGCTCTAGTATTCTTCAGTTAAGTGTTCCTGTTCCTATTTACTTTTCATCACGGATATGACCCAGAGTCATATCTGTGCAAAATGAATCCAATAGTCTGTACTATCCAAGTTACACGTACTCAAATGGATGGAATTAGATCATACGTACAAAGAACACAACTCCGATTTGCCCATCTTTCTCAATTCTGTAGGGAGGCAATTTTAAGAGTTTTCTCAAGAGCTGGGGATTTCTCTTAAATCCTGCCTAGAGGAGTATCATTTAAAAAAAAAAAAGACCAAACAGGGGCAGTAATTAAGACAGAGAACTGCTAACTTTTGAGGTTTCAGGAATCAAAAGAAGAAACAGTTTTGGACTGGGGCCTTTTTCTTACTCTCCAAATTCTCTCAAAACGTACTACGTCAGTAGTGGTCCACCTATACAATCAGCCATGCTTAGAAGCCTCTAGGAGTAGAGAACGAAGGGAAAACTGCATTTATTCTTCCCTTCTACAACTCAACCAAATTTTATTTCTGTGCTATTGTTTCAGAACACGCTTGCAACCAGTTTTTCCCAACTCCCCCCTCATCTCCCTTTCATGCCTATAACTCAACACCATCAGAAA
The DNA here is from genome assembly GCF_005190385.1 of Monodon monoceros. Classification (NCBI taxonomy): domain Eukaryota; kingdom Metazoa; phylum Chordata; class Mammalia; order Artiodactyla; family Monodontidae; genus Monodon; species Monodon monoceros. The sequence goes on along the minus strand of NW_021703782.1, from coordinate 50,384,442 downwards.
GTATCCCTTTTGGTACTGAAATTTTGAAACGCTTTCAGCTATAAGCAAAGCTGCGTACTTAGAACGAAGAGCTACAAGTATGAAGCGGCAGCATATAAAATCGTAGGGGTGGGTGTGTAGAAATAGGATAGAGGAAAGGTCAGCCTTTTCAGGCATTTCACATAGGGATTCCATTCCCTCGATCCTGTGTGAAAGCTATTCCTGGCCTTTCTCACTAGGATGATTAGAGCAAGGAATGTCGCTTTATTTGTCTTACCTCCAGTACCACCTTAGTTCTAGGACTAGAAGCTTAATGTTTGATGAATGAATGAACAAAAGAATGAATAGAATATGGCAAATAACAAGAAAAAAGACGAAGACACAAGTAGAACAAGAGGAGATGGAGCAAGACAGTAGAGCTCATTGTTCCTACAAGATCAGGACCACACTCCCTGAGAACATGAGCCAGTTTTCCTGACAACCGGGCCATAATGCAGAGTTTCTACAGACAAAAGATAAGCACTGCTTCCCTCTCGCTTCTTCTCCTGCTTCCCTTCCCTTCTTTCCTAACTAGGAAAGTTTGTAAAAGTATGTTACTGCACAGACCATTGGGCAAACGGCCAACTGTCCTCTGGGGAAAGGCAAACTTGATTCTTCTTTTAAACGGATACTGATTTTATGGCCCTAGGTGACAGTAATCAGAGAATACACGTTGAACTTGAACACTCTCAGACATGTCCAAAATTTTTGCACTGTATCATGTGGATCTTTTCAACCTGAAATTTTCAAGTCAATATAATTATATGAGCCCTAGTGTCAAAATATTAAGATTATAGAGACATGTACCACAGGGCCCATATCTACAAAGTCTTCTCTGACTTCCTTCAGCTCTGTTATAATCCCCCCCCCTCTTCTGAATTCCAGAAGCACTTAATCCACCTTCTCTGATAGCCTTACCACTTTCTACCTGGTATTATTGTTATTTAGGTGCAAGTCTCATCTCCTCAACTAGAGCCAAGCTAATTGAGGGCAATGTCGCCCACAAATTCTTCTTAGTGCCTTATTCCCTTGCTCTTTGCCATTAGAAGGCCCTCACATTTTTTGGTTTGTTTATACACAAATGAGGAAATCTCTTCTAATTGTAGTTCAGTTCAACCGTTGGTCAAAGAGCTTCACAAATACTTTACAGTTCAAGATGTATTAGAATTAACCCTAACAGTTATCTTTCCTTGAGTGCTCATTTTGCACTCCACGATATGCTACGCACTTTGTTTGCATTTCCCCATTTTACCCTCCACTGGAACCCTATTAGGTAATGCAATCCTCTCTACAACTGAGGATGCTCAGTCTTAAAGGATGAAGTAATTTTCGCAAGTTCACCCTGCTAGGGAATTAGCAAAACTGGGTTTGAACCCAGACCACGTGGTTCTAAATTCCATGCTCACGGTCGTTGCGGAACCCTACCTCCTCCTCAGTAGAGTAAGGCCTTCCAGGCCCTTATTCCAAGAGTCCTTTCTTAGAAAGAACCTGGGCATAGCTTACACACAAACTAGCCAGCTGCTATGGATCTGAAAAAGCGGCAAACTTGTTCCTCCCCCAAAGCAACAAGTTCTTTAAAGCCTCTGAAAGCTCCTCCTCTGCAGCAGAAGTGCCAGGACGTTTGAAGGGAGAGTGACAGTAAGTCAGGTTTAAACCCAGGGTGACCTGGAAGCCCAGATTGACTGCAGGCTCCTGTGATACCCAAAAGCCTATTGTGCTGTAAAGTTATCGTCCGGGAAGTTGAGTTTTTGTTTTTGTACAGGAAAAGGACTTCAAAGCCTCTGTTCCTACTGGAATAGATCTTTCGTAACTCAATTTACCCAGATTTATTTTGCATGAGGTAGGAACTTTTTCTTCCAGGGAGATTATTTTTCACCATTTCCTTGTAAGTCATTTTCTTGAAGAAAGAAAATGCAATTAAACATTCAAGGCCTTGAGCTATTATGTAAAAAGAATTCATGCTTAAGTGAGGGTGATCTGCATTTAGGATCAGGGTTACTATTGAAGCACAACAGGTATGAATTATTACCCAATCTTTCATGCTCTAACATGTCTTTCTGCTTAATTGGAGCAGTAAGTCCTAGGATTCACTGGGGTTTTTTCCTGACTGACGTCACCCTTCATTCTTGAAGCAAGATACTTACAAAGAAATCCTCAAGACAACAATGGAATGTTCATTCATGTGTACCAACTTATCTCCAGGTGTTACCTAGGCAATGTGCAGCCCTGGGAATCTTCTTTGTCCTGAAAATGCCCTGTGAGCTGCCATTACTTTTTCCTTCTGGCGCTTTCTGGTGCTTCAGGTGAACGAAATACCTGAGGTACAGGGATTTGGTGAAACTTTGAGGTTCAGATTTGTTTTGGTACCATGGGGTGTGGCCCTTTTTTCACTCTCCCTCTTGCCTGCTGACTTTACTCTCACTCCCAGGAAACACCTAGACTCTCTGGTTTTTGGATCACAACTGTTCATTTTTTTAGAGTCCTTTCTGGACTCAGACCAGAGTCTGAAGTGTTCTCTCTTTAGGCATTTGAGGAGTAAGAGGTTTTGTTCCCTGCTAAAGGTCTTTGGGATACTGGTGAGCACATGGGGTAAGCATTTGGGGTCTGGGGTTCCTTGGGACAAGGTCTACAAGAACATTACCCAAAGCAGCAACACAATCTGCCTGGATATAAAACATGACTCTCAGGAACTGCGTGAACACCAAAGGAAAGACGATCTCCTCATAAAATAAATGATGTCATAATTTTTTTTAATGTTTACTATGTGCCGGTCACTATCCCAGGGGCCTTATTTGTGTTACCTCATTTAATCCCTGGAAGAACACCTTGAGAAGAAGACTCTTGCTGTTCTCATTTCATAGATGGCTTAAGTCATCTGCCCAGGTCACACAAGTAGGAAGTGTGGAGCAAGAATTCAAAAACCCAAGGAGAGTTGATGTTGTGTTAGAAGTATTACCTCTCTGATCCCTTCCATTCATGGTTTGGTCGGCTTGCTGAAGGAAGGAAGGAAACAGATGAAGTGGAATATGCAGCTTCCTCGTTACTTACTTCCCAGTTTTCCTTCTCTCTTTTTTAAGTTTAGAAACAGTCTCCTCCCTACTCCCTGCCCCCCGATGGCCTAGAATCCCTTCTATTGAAAGGATGTACATTTTGTTTTTATGAGGACTAGAAATTGTCTGATAGCCAAGAAATAATAGGAGGTCATCTGTGCCTCGGATCTCCCTTGATGAGGTACCAAGTGATTGTCAGACAAGACTCAATGGCTCCTCATGACATCAGTGAGAGACCAGAAGTGCTGAACAATGCCGTGCTGCCAGTCTTGCTGGGAAGGATGATCCGATTTTGAGGGCCAGGAGGGCACTTTCTGAAAGGTTAACCAACCAGTCAGCCACTTGTTTAAAAAAAAACAACTCAGGAATAAATCAACCCGCAAGTATTATCAGAATCCCAGTAAGTACCAAGTACAGTTTTAGTCTTTAGGAGATAAGAAGGGAACATATCAAGGAAGGAAGCAGAGGAAGGCAAGAAGGAAGCAAGGAATGGGAGACAGAAGGGAGGAAAAGAGGGAGGAGACCCCCAGCAGCATCCATAGGCAACTGAAATCTTTTTCCGCTCATGACTCTTTGAGAATTCTTAAGAAATCCTTCATTACCTTTAAATATTCTGTCTTGATATTATAGATTTCCATATTTCTTTGGCTTATTACTAATGAAGAGAAGTAGAAAACAGATACAGTTAGCCTTTCATCTTTAAAGATCACTGTGGTTAGGTTCCCTGGACCCTTGTGTACTGGCTAAATGACCCCAGGCTGCTTCGAAAACCCTGTTTACTAAAGTTTTATAAAGTCTTTCTATGTTTTTTCAGTGATCTTAACAGATAGTGTGATTCTTTCCTTCTGTGGGTATTTTCACTATTGACCCAGATTATATCCCAGGGAATCTGACTTAGGAGGCATAAATGAAAAAACATCTCTCCTATACAAGGACATGGAATGCAATTTGAAATTCGACAATTATTTTGTGCTCTCTTGTCCTATGACAAAAAAGTCAATATTCTTCTATTTACTCTCCTTTCACAGAAACCTTTTCTCTAAGGTTCAGTTTAAAAATACCAATCTGCTGACAGGAGCCTAAAAATGAGACTGATTGGTAAGCCATACAGTCTCATGAAACTTGGATTTCACCAAGGACGATCCATGTTCCTGTTTGCTTAAGACGATCCCAGTTTACCTCTGTGGTCCTGGTGTACTAATTAATGGCACCTCCTCTCATTCCCACACTTGTTCCAGTTTGGATAACCAATTTCATGGCTACCTAGAACTTAAATCTGAACATATGCATAGGAGAAACACATTTCATATTGCAGTAGAAAATATGAGTGCCTTGGACTCAGTACTTCTTGTACGATCTTACACAAGTTATTACCGCTCTGAGCCTTGGTGTCAGTGTTATAAACTGGGAGATAAAAGTATCCCTTTAAAATACTGTGTGAAGATCCAAAAACACAAGGTCTATGAAAGTGCTTTATAGATTGTAAAGCTCTCACAATTGTTGGCAATTGTTATTGTTCTAATTTAGTTTTCCATAAATTATATGGAAGAAAGAACCAAGAAACCACAAAACCTGCAGATCTGGGGAAATATGACTTCATAAGATAGGTAAATCAGTCTTTAGACGGGAACAAGAGAAAACACTTCTATGTTCAACTTCTCATCCATCTTGGCACTCAGAAACTAACATTAATAAACACATACAAATTTGTTGAATGTTGTCCAGGCTATGTATTTTGTCTTTTATAATTGATAACATCTTTATTCTTAAGAGAGTGCTTTAATTCCGTTTTACAGATTAGGGAACTACGGCTAAATCAAGAGCTTTTATCAAGATGACATTTCTAAGAAGAAGCAGAGTTGTATCCTGATCCCCTTCATAATGCATATCTGGAGGGAGCTTATCTGACTAAACCCTATCTCTGTGATGTGGTAACATTTGATTTCTTGATTGCTCTTGTATTCAGAGACCTAAGGTATTGGTAAATTTAAATTAATCTGAAAGAATCAAGTCGAGGTGATCCCATTACTACCTTCTAGGTATTTGCACTAGGTCATATTTTTTTGTTTGTTTTTTTTTGTTTTTGTTTTGTTTTTTTACAGTACGCGGGCCTCTCACTGTTGTGGCCTCTCCCGTTGCGGAGCACAGGCTCCGGACGCGCAGGCTCAGCGGCCATGTCTCACGGGCCCAGCCGCTCTGCGGCATGTGGGATCTTCCTGGACCGGGGCACGAACCCGTGCCCCCTGCCTCGGCAGGCGGACTCTCAACCACTGTGCCACCAGGGAAGCCCCACTAGGTCATATTTTGATAATAAATGTAATCAACGGTGCTATTTAGGGTACTTGATAGAACAGATTTTTATTTCTTCTCAATATGCCATGAAGATTTTAATGATATGGGATGTTGTGGCCACAGGAGTCGATTTCACTAATGCCAAAGAAATAAGCCCATCTACTTAATTTTGCATTAGGAAAGCTCAATGTGTTTTGTGTTTCTTCTCCTGTTCAAAAAAGTTAGCAGATAGGTGCTCTATTGGTTTTCTGAAGGGGTCACTTCTTTGTCACAATCCAACACTGCAAGTCATTGTGATCCTCTTTTATCCAGTTGGTGCTGCTAGGAACCTCTAAGCAGTAAGTGAGCCAAAACGATAACGGTCCAACTTGCTCTATTCTGGTCAGCGGGCCAAACTTAAGTCAGCTGTTCAACTTGCTTTAAAAACAAAAGGTAAACGAACAAAACAAAATGAAAAGACTTGAAGATCATGAAAATAGCCTCCTTTCCAAGCTTTTTAAATTATTTATTTTGAACTCTAAGGGTTTTTTTATTATTTTATTTTGGTTATGAATTTTTTCTGCTCAAGAAGAGAGTATATTTGGCTCCCGGTCCCAGAAAAGAGAGGAATTTTTGGCACTGAATCATGACAACAACATAGTTTTCTAGTTCAGGCCTACCCATTCTCTAGATTAGAGAGACATTGATTTTTAAAGCAAATCTCGATCCTTTGTAATGAGAGGTGGTAATACTGCCTGATAAAGAATCAGTTTGAGGATTAACCCACTAAGCAAGTGGCTTATGGTGAGAAAACCGGCAACCTGGAAATATATGAGAATCTTATCATTTATATGTAGTGCTTTTCTGCCATCAGTGTTGAGTTGACAGGAATCAAAAAGTGGAAAATATACACAAATATTGGCTCTGGGGACTTAAACCAGCAATGCCACTGGGAGTAATCCTAGAATCCCTTTGCCTCTTCACTCTCTACAGCTCTTCTACAAGTTCTGTTGATTTTACCTTAGAAGTGATGTTTGAATCCATCCCTGTCTTATCCATTCTTCCCGGCACTCCACACCGGCACTTAGAAATCACTGTTGCACCTTCGAAATGGCTCACCACACGCTAGTTTCACCAACCCTTGGCCCCATGGTTTGCCAAACCATTTTTAGCTGTAGAAACCCTTGGTTAACCTAAAATTTTAGGTGAATGTTCAATATGGAAAACGGAAAAGGAGATGCTTTGTTTGAAGGAAGTTCGGGAGAACCTGTACCACAGGGTAGTTTGAAAGTCAAAGCTCTACTCCAATTCGTTTTCTAATCTTAGTGTCCATCAAGAATCATCTGAGAGGCACAACATACACATTCCCAAGGGGTCTGTTCGATAGGGCTGGGGTTACACTCAGGAATATGAATTTTAACAAACATCCCCAGGTGATTCTGATGCCTCTGGTTCCATATCCATTTTTGAGGAGTACTACCAGTTCTGTCCATCTTCTTATATTGATCATGTTACTTAAAGAATCCCACTGGCTTCCCAAATATTAACTAGCGAGCAACATATGAGGCTAGACCCTTCAAAATCTGATCTCCACCTACCTCCAGAACTCTCTCTGAGCATAGCTCCACTGGCCCAGATTTCTCATTCTTCCTTGCATACCTTCGTTCCTTTATATATTCACTTTCCTCTACCTGAGATATTCCTATCTGATAATTCCTTTAAGGCCCAGTATAAATATTGTTTTTTATAAACCCTTTCCTGATCCTTCCATTTCCAGAGTTAATCAATCACTTCCTCTTCTGGGATATTCAATTTATGGTAGCCCTTTTCACTTTGTATCCGAAAAAAAAACCTATTTTATTAAATAAGTTTTTCTCTCTTCCACCAGACTATGGGATCCCTGAAGCCAAAAGATATCATCTTAATTATCTGTATTTCCATGGCACAGCAAAATCCTGGTACATGGTAGGAGATCAACAAATATTTACCAAGTTAATTAAGCGATCCTTTGCATCATACAGTAGAATAGTAGATAAAGCAGTGGACATGAGTTCCAAAGATCTGAGTTGCTTTGCTCTTCTGCAGCTTACTGGTTTTGTGAGCACAAGAAAATGACTTTATGCCAATAGATTTGACAACTTAGATGAAATAGATAATTTTCTTTAAAATCACAACATTCCAAAACTGACAATTAAGAAACAGGAAAAATGTGTGTATATTAATTGCCTTATATCTGTCTATCTATCTCTCTATCTATGAATGAATATACTTATATCTGGCAAGGAAATTGAATTTGTAATATTTTTTTAAACATTCTCAAGGAAAATTTCAAGCCAGGATGGTTTTGCTAGTGAATTACATCAAAGATTTGAGGAAGAAATAATACCAATCTTACACAAATTTTTTCAGAAAATAGTTTTGGGGAATACTGCCTAACTTGTATTACCCATAGTACTACCCTGATACCAACATCTGATTAAAAAAATTATGACAACAAAACTAAAGCCTAATCGAATGAAATATACACAAAAACCCTTAGTAACATATTAGGACATCAAACCCAGCAATACATAAAAAAGGTAGTATATTATGCCCATGTAAGGTTTGTCCCAAGAAAGCAAGATTAGTGTACACTCTATCAATAAAATGTACACTTTTAAAAGAGTAAAGAAAAAAACCACATGATCACTCAATAGATGTACATAAAGCATTTGGCAAAATTCAATGCCAATCAACATTAAAAATTCTCAAAACTAAAATAGGAAATCTTTCTCAATTTGATATAATAATATCAGCAAAAACCTATGGCTAGTATAACTAATGATAAATATTGAACAATTTTCCACCAAGATTAAGAAAAAGGCAAAATTGTCTCTTCTGAATACTTCTATTCAACATCGTACCAGCAGGTAAGGAAGAGAACAATGGTAGGAACAAATAGATGAATGAAGATATGCAAAATGTTTATAAACACTAAAGCTGGGTGACAACTGTTTATGACAATTATGTTATTCACTCTACTTTTACATATGGAATTTTCCATAGTCGAAAAAATGCCTCTCTGTGAAAGGACTAGCTTTCTCTGTTCTGTTCACTACTCCACATTGCCTTCATAAAGGCTTGAGCTGGGGTTTGAATGATGGAGAAGGCCGAGAAGAAAGAAAGGAAGGATAGGGCTAGGAACAGAAGAGAAATGAGAACAGATTTTCCATAAGGTAAAGGTAGATGCTTTTTTTGAAGAAGAGGATATGAGTTGTGGAAAAGAGGGGAAGATGTAGAGTATGTTTGGAAAAGTTGGGTTGAAGTCAATCATTAATAACCTTGAAAGTCAAACAAAGAACAATCCAACTTCTTGTTCACCTTAATCTGCCATTGAAGTCTTTAGGGAGAACCTTCAAAGGCCTAAGGAACAATTTAGCTCAAATACCACAACAAATATCACTAGAACAAAAACAAACACACAAACCTCTTCCCAAAAAGAGGCTAGTTTTGTGGCAAAAAACAAATTAATACCTCATGTGTTACAAGCAATTCTTGATTCAACAATATTTCAGGATAACCAAAATTTGGCCTTCCTTTGGAGTTTACTGTTTTGGTGACTTGTGGAAGATATAATAATGTCAGATCCTGTAGATTGTGAATTCACCAGGATTGCGTACGAGAGACAAACTGTTGTAGACTAGAGACTGAATTCCATGACCTCCTTGCCATAAACTTAGACAGTTATTTAATGTCTTCTTGTGTGTAAATAGAAATGATAATGCCTCCCACAAGGTTTGGTGTCTTTAAATGAAGTAAAGAAACATAGGGAAAGGTAACATAAGGGACTTAGCACAGTGCCTGGTACATAGAAATGTTTTCTTCAACTTTGACTCAGTGTCAAATAATCTGATCCATTGTCACATCTCAGAAGCTGCCTGCCATAGTTAATAATATGGAAGTTTGATGGCAAAACACCCCATTGACCCTCCCCACTTGCTTTCCCTCTTTTGAAATGTCCCCCACTGCTCAAATGCCCATTGTAGTCAACCAAGAAAGGCCAAATAAACCTGAAGCCCAATTAGAAAGTTTTCCCCACTTCCAAAATCCTACCCTAGTAGAATGCTTGCCAATCAAAGACTACCTCAGTACTTCTTTTGATTCTATATAATGTTCTTTCCTTTTTAACACCTTTCTACACCTGCTGGAACAAAAGTGACTACAAATGAGTTCCCTTGATGCAAGTTTATGAGTAAATAGCCATCGTTAATTTTGTCCCAGACATAGTTTTGTCTCTGACACATTGCCTTTCCCTGGCTCTGAAAACAGGGGCTGATCAAACTGAGCACCGTACGGTGAAGTGTGGTCTCTAAGACATTGTTCTTCCACCCAAAGACGTTCTGGAGCTTGTTTGACACTGTACACTAAATGTGTTCCCACACCTTAAAGCATCATAGTGGTCATTAGGATATTAAAGGCTTTTGTTTAAGCTGATATGTTCTAAGTTTCTTCCACACCAGGGAATCCTTTCTTCTCTCCCACATAATGCTGTAGTCAACTAATCACCAACCTCTTCATTCTGGGGTCACTGTCACATGGCTTAATAATGTACCCAGAGGCTACTAAGTAGCTCGTTAGAGTAACATGGGTACAAACAAAGGATAAGTTAATAGAGGAGAGAAAGAAGGAAAACGGTGGGGGGAGTCAGTGGAATGACAGACAGCTAGGGCATATGTGGGAAGAAATAATATATTAGAAGAAATCATGTAAGTCTTTCCAAAATCCTAGTAGGTTCAGGGATACGGCACTGGAATCACTGAAATGTCAATTATTTTAGTCCAGCAGAAGTTGAACTCCTTCCCCTAGTCTCTGTTTTAAACTAGTTTTTGGTCATCCTTTAGGCCTATGTGAGGATAAATTTCAAATTAGGGCTTTAAAGTTGCCTGGCTTTGAAGAGCACTTAAGCTTACAAAAGAAATAAATTGCAGTGTCAAGCTAAAGAAATAAATTGCAGTGTTAAGCTAAATAGATGATTTATTGACACTTTTTCAGAACTACTTTAGGTTATTTTTTGTGGGATGTATCCAAATGGAATAGCACCAAGGTATTTATATAGGCTCCGATTTCTACACAACTCCAATATCTGACATGAAGTATTTGTACGCCATATAACCTTGCCCTCTAAAGGGGTGTTTGGTCATCCTTTAAACTGAAAGTTGATCAGTATCTGGATATTTGAGGAGTTACCCTTCTATCCAGCTTCTTGCGTGGCTGGAGGCAAACAGGCAGACAATTACTTTGCATTGCTCTTCTTTGGACCCATTAAGGAGGCCGGATAGCTGCCATGCATAGAGGTGAGTATAAGCAAGAATCTCTCCTGATTCCATGTGTACTCAAGGTCTTGCCCAACAGAAATGTCCATGTTACTCCATTCAGGGTCACTGTGTCTCTCTGTGCAAGTACTTTCCTGTACAAGGCGCTAAACTGGAGGGCAAGAGGTGGGGCAAACCAGATCACCTTCTTGCCAAGGCATCCGCCCGTGGGGCTGTGTAGGCCCAAATTCAATTTTTTCCCAGTTTGCACAAAAGTGCCATCCAAATGAGCAGAAGCACAGATTCCCTTCGTTCATTCACTCAGTATTTTCTGAGGACACGTTGAGTATAAGGCACTGTTCTAGATACTGGAAAAGATGTAAAGATGAAACAATGCCGTCTAGGGAGACTGAGCATGTACACAAATATAAAGTAAAAGAGGACCGAAGAAGTAAAAATGAATTATTAGGAGAGGGCCTTGGACATAATATGTCTCTTCTCCTAACTTTGATCATCTCTTTCTCTTTTCTGTCTCTTAATTAACATTAGGGATCAAGAGCTGGTCTCAACCTACCTGGTCTTGCCCCCTCTTCTGCCACGTTTATAGCATGCTAGAGCTTATTTATCATACGTTTGTCCCTAAACAGAGACTCTCTCCTGTCTTGTGACCTAGACCAGTGGTCTGCAAACTTTTCCTGTAAATGACCAGACGGTAAATATTTTAGGCTCTATGGGACAGCTACTACTTAACTCTGTAGTTATAGGCAGAAGTAGCCATGGAAAATACATAAACAAAGGAGCACAGCTGTGTTCCAGTAAGACTTTGTTTATGGACACTAAACTTCAATTTCATGTAATTTTTAACAGGTTCTAACGTATTATTCCTCTTTGAATTTTTTTAACAATTCAAAAATGTGAAAACCATTCTTAACTCATGGGTGATACTAAAACAGGCAACAGGCCACCTCCTAGCCCAGAGTATATGTAGGGGACAGAGCGGTCCTGAGCTATAGGGATGCAAGAAAGTAAAGCAAAGAAGAAAGGAAGAGTTATGGATAGAACTCTGTCATTTGTACGCCTGCTGGGAAGTTAAATCTTAGAACATCCTTGTACTGAACTCGGGGGATTTTTACATATGCACAACTGGCATGGTGAAACAGGCAAACTTCATGTGAAGGCAGACAACTCTTTTCATAAAATTAGTTCTAGGTTAGTGAGAATACTAGCTATTCACCAAAACTCTGTTTCCTTTTCTTTATGGTCAAGCAGGTAGAACATATCTCCCAGCCACACTTGCAGTTAGCTGTGGCCACATAACTGGTTGTCACAAAGGAACGTGAGCCAAGGTAAATTGAGTCACACTTTAAAGGAGGTTCTCGCTTCCCTGATCTACCAGCTGAATGTCACTTGGTAGATGAAAATGGGGCTTCAGTTGACGATGGAGACGTAAGTTTGAAGGAGTCTTGGTCCCTCAAGGAAGACACAGAGAAGAGCTACTCACTGAGCAGGAGAAACTACCTGAAACCAATATAAGAGCTGGCAATAAACTTTTGCATTTCATCAATTATGTATGCAAATTTAGTCCGTTACAGCAGCTAGCGCTACCGTAATTTAGTGTCAAGTGTAGGGCCACGTCTTATTAACCTTTGTGCTTTCAGCATCTGTCTCAGGGTTTGGTACGTAATTGTTGTTGACTAAGTGACTGAGAAAGCATTGCCATGTTGTATTCTCCTATCCCCCACTGAGCTCCCTTTATCTCCTCTCCTGAATGGTACCATTGCCCTCACGATGCCACTTAGCCGCCCAAGTTTTCTGCATTGTACTAACCCCTCCAGTCTTACCAAAGTAATGTTCTTGGAACAACATTTTTATTTCATTTTTTTCTAAAAACATATGCTTATTCAGCTAAACAGAGCTGTTAAGCTCTTTCGTGCTAAGTTATAAATGACTAAAATGGTTTACCGTGTGATTAATATTCACAGAATACAAAATATGTATTCAAATTTTTAAAAAGGGAAAATTATGCCTTATTATGAAAAACAATCACTGAATTTTTTTATATCAATGAAGGATTCAAAGAGCTGTATTTTGTGACTCACAATATAGATGACTGTTTCCCACCTAAATAGACAGGATGCAATCACTGGAAGAAGTAAAGACCTGTAATATGCCTAAAGTAGCCAAAGGACAAAAAACTTATTATCAGGTTTCCACTGTCCACAAATCCTTAGGGTACTCTCCATTCTTCATTTTCGTAGACGTGAAATTTTAGATTTTGAAAGGATGTGGATGTCATCAGGCCCAGCCTCTCACCTTGAGGGACATACATGTTGCCATGATCAATAATATCCTTTACATAGTCAAAGAATTCTATCCCCCATCTTCTCTTCACCGGGCTAAGTATCCCCAATTCCTATAGGAATTTTTTGCAAATATATTTTAATCCATTAATCTTTTTCATTTGTCCCCCAGTTGTTCGCTCTTTCTCAGATTACAAGGTTCAAAAAGGGACATGAGATTCTAAAGAAAGACATAAGCAAGGAGGCCAGCCAGCCAGGCCTATGTATAGACAGAGTTGAAAGCTGCCAGCCTGGTTTGATTTGAGATGCAGAAAAGCTCCCGGCTCTCCTCCCCTCCAGCCCCACTCACCCAGCCAAAAATAGCTCCCCAGTCTCGCCTGCCAAAGCTGATTTTCCCATCACCCAGGGGCCTCTGGGAAAGCGGCAGAGGAAAGGCAGCTGCTGTTTCTTAAGAAAATGTACTTGGCTCTATGCTGGAGACCTTATATACATTATTTCATTTAAACTGTACAAGTATTTTAAGATGTTATTAGTGCATATTATATAAAGAGGGCAATAAGTAGCCAGGGAAAGATAAGACCATAAGCTTTCCAGTCAGACATTGGTTTGAAGTGTAGCTCCAACATTTACTGGCTGTCAGATTGTAGCTAATTTGTTTCCCCCCTCAAAGGCTCAGTCCTGACCTACACTGACTACTAAACCTACCACATAGGATGTTATGATAAAAAAAAAAATGAGATAATCTATATGCAGAGTCCAGTTCCCACCTCCTGACAAATACTCAGTATATCTGAGCCACTGTTAGTATCATCCCTACTTTAGAGATAAGGAAATTGAGAGTCGGAGACATTAAATCATTTGTCTCAGGCCACAGAGCTAGAAAGTAGGAGAGACAGAATCTGAACCGAACTCTGCCTCCACGGCTTGTGTTCTTTCCACTAGTGTTTCCAAAAGACCTCTCGTAAGTTCATCTGAGTTTCCTGCGAGAACTCACCTAACAAGATGTTCCGCTAGCCCAAGTTTAGACTGTCCGACTTAGGAACCCAAGTATGTAGCCTTGATATGATATTAGTAAGCAAGTAAACAGATAAGCCTCCAGGATTGGAGAGAATGAGTCAGAAGACAAGTTTCCAAGAAAATGTGGCTCCAAGAGAGGGGGGAGCAAAAGGGCATGAGGGAGCTGAATGGCGCAGGACCACTGGGCAGGGACACTGGGAACATTTGATAACTGAGCACCAAAGGCAGGGTCGGGCAGACAGACTTCTCTTAAGTCACAAAGGTTCAGACAGGAACTTGGGAGTTTCCCAGAGTCCACACTCTGACCCTGACCTGCCTCTGAAAGCATCTCCAATTTTCAAATTGATACAGGAGAAAATTCTTAGGTCCTTAGCCCAGGAAAATGAAGACAAAAGGGCAGCCTGAAGGTGAGGTTACCTTGTTCTCTTTCTTAGTGTTAGTTGTCAAACTAGAATCCCTACCTTGAGTTGATATTTGTTTCAGGCCTTGTACTTACTATACAATGTCCATTCAAAATATAGTGATGAAATTTGACTCCCAGTCTGGACCTGCAGAACTCAAATCCTGGATGCTTCATTCATAGCTGTGTGATTCTGGGCAAGTTACTCTATCCTCTGTGTCCCAGTTTCGCCATCCATTAAATGGGGCTAATAAGCGTAACTGTTCCATAGGACTGAGTGAGTTTTCAGCAAGTTCAAGTGTATGAGATGCTCAACAGATTTTAGCTGTTACTATTCTCTCATTTAATCCTCACACTGAGTCAGGAAACTGAGACTGATGGTGGTCCAGGGGCATGCTCGAGCTTTCCCCAGTGGGCAATTAGAGGGATGAGAACCCAAAGAGAGAACTTAAGATTCCAAGTATAGTCGTCTTCTATCTTACTAAGCTGCTTCTGTTACAGGAAAAGATGTAACGTGTAGGAAACCTCTCAGTCACTTTCCAAATAATCTGAAATTTCATTATGTTGTCATACTGTCAAGGCTGGGAGTCCAGGGCTTGTCTTTACCCAACAGCTAAATGGCCATTCACATGTGGCCAAATGCTCTCATTAGTGACCGAGAGTCAAAACATCAGCCTGCTTGCTCATAATACAGAAAAAAAATGGATTAAAAAAATGGGGAGGGCAGAGGTACTAAGATACACTGGGCACATTATTTTCTGAGTTGCAACTTCTAACGGCAGTGACGCACCACAATGATGAAGACATCACCATGATCTGTCTCCCTCTTCCCCACTGCTTAGGAACTGGAGTGGTAGATGGGCCCTGGCTAAGATAATAAATGGTGCCCCTTCAGATGCATCACTTTCAAGTTTCTGGAGGGATCACTGTGTAGCCAAGGGAATGGCTATGAAAGCAAGGAGATGAATAAAAGGAACCAGCACAGCTCTACATAAGAATGTTAGCTGCTTTGTGAAAGAAGCTGCCTTACAAATTATGGGCAGTTTCTCTTCCTCCCTATTACTTAACAATTGTTCTCAAAATGTGTGTGTGTGTGTGTGTGTGTGTGTGTGTGTGTCTGTGTGTGTGTTCCAACAGCCATTGGCTGGACGTAAATAAGCATGCAACCATGTCTGTAACTATACTGGTGGGGATACCTGGAGAAGGTGCGTGCTTGCAGAGGCCACAGTCATCTCACCCTTCGGGAAAACATGGAGCGCCAATGGCCACACTAAACTGTTCCATGTAACATCTGGAGCATTACTCTGGACAAACTGGACAGATTAGGTCAGAGTTCAGGAGGTATTAACTTTACACACACGAAAGGAACGTTTTCACTGGTCAAAACTTGACTATCAGCCATGGCATGTGGTTCAGTTACATATATTGCTAGGATAATGGAGATGAATCCTGGGGTGAGATTAATCCCATTAAATAGGAAGCAGTGTCTCCCAAATGGTAGACAGTAGTGATTAGAAAAAGAGTGCTTCCGTTGTAGAGAAATGTGGGCCTGTACACATAAGATTTACTTTAGCCACTGGAGCGCACCCCTGCCAGACCTTCCATTAAAGGATTTGATAACGAGAGGCTACCCTTGGACCAGAGGAAAACTCATGTTCAGTGTAACTCTGAATGTCTCTTTGTATAATCAAATTTCCTTTATTTTCTCCCAGAAAATCATTATAAACCTCAAGATGTCTATCTCTTCAGGAGATGTGGAAAGATGAGAGTACAGCTCAGTTTGAATGCGAGACACTGGACTCTCCCAAACATTCTAGGCTTCTAATCCCTACTGGCAAGAAGAAATAAAGTCAGGCGAGTCAAAGCACATTTCTACTGACCAAAATAAATGGTCAAATGTTTCCTCTCTTCAGTTTTCTCTGGAACTTCAGGGCTCCTCTGGGATCGGCCCATTCATTGACAACGCTGTCCCTCACTAACCTCTGGCGAGCACTGGACTTCACTAAAAAGGGAGGAGAGATGAAAAGCAGGGCTGGAGGTGGGGGAAGAGTTCTCTTCAAGGGTCTTCTTCACACAATGTAAAGATGAGATCAAACCTGCCAAGTCTTATCCTTCGGCAAAATCAAGTGAATGCATTCGGTTAGAATTCAGCCTCTTAGATGAGGGGGCCAGCCATGATGGCTCTGCCTACCCAGTTATGTGGCTCAGTTTTTTAAAAGCCCCAGAGAAATTTGCCTCAGAGAAATGTTCAGTGTTTCTTTGGTGCTGCTTTTCTCTGAAACAGAGGTTTAACCCAACCCACAGTTCTGTGCCTCTATAAATACTCAACCCTCTTCCTAGGAGACCCTCGGTCAGAAGTTCTCACTTAGTGCAAGCCGGGACGAGGAGCAAAGAGATGCCCAGTGCAGGGGGAGTGAACCCCTTAACTAAATGGTGGCGAGAGAAATGAGCAGTATAGCCTTGGTAGTGGAGGAAAGCAGGCATCTCCGGCTACCGTACTGGCCTCTGCGGTGACACATCATCACCTACGTGATCATCTGAAACCCTGAAAATAAAGCTGACCAACTTGGGGTTTGCCTAAAGGCCACAGACCCAGAAGTCCAGCCAAGGTCAACATAGGCTGGTAACTATGGAGGCCACAGGCATGAGCATGAATAAGGACATCCACTGTCTACCCAGCATCCAACGTCACAGACCTAACGCCCAAACCTCCACATCTGTCTGGCTTGAGCTGAGCTTGGAAATAAAGGATTTAAAAGATCATAAATCATCTTCCCCAGACTGCAGGTTACACAGGGCAATTCCTAGATGAGCTTATGTGTTGAGAACCCTCTGGAACATTTCACAAAAGTATGTGGCCAGAAATATGCTCCCATGACATCTTGGGTACATGATTTTGGGGACACGTTGCATTGTATTTTCACATGCCTGTCTTTCCAATTTGTCAAGAAGGTTCTTTAGAACAAGAGCCATATCTTAAATATCTCTATATCAACATGCCTGCGATAGAGCCTGACACATTCTAGGAACCCAATATATGTTTATCAAATGGATGGATGAATGTATGTTCAATTTTACAGCAGTGCTGAAAAGATGTCCTATCTTGACAGTAAATACTACACATTGCTTTCCTTTTTCTTTAAAGATATGGAGAGTTCTGACCCCAAATAAAAGACATGATATGTACTTATTACATTCCAGCCTAAGATCCACATTTGGTACTAAGTATATTGACAGTGAAGAAAAATGCAGAAAGAAAATAAATAAAATACTCCTTGCCAGGACACACCAGCCATGAATGAAGAATATCATCCCATCTTGCTACAATAAACATTTCAGCTCCTCCTGTGAGGGCTCCTATATGGCTTCCTGTTTGGGGAAGAGTATAATAAGTGGTATGTGGTTAAGCAATGTCCTCAAAGGATCTGAAAGAGCTCTGAGTAATACAAGCCTCATTAGGTCTTCAAGAGCTTTTAAAAGAGAAAAACATTCTCTCCGACTTTCCAAACAACTGACTTTCCGAGAGTCAGTACTTTCTGAATACAGTGAACACTGATAGGTGATAAGAGGAAACACAGAAACGTGACAACACTACTATAGAATAAGGCATGAAGGATGCTAAGGGTAGGAACACAAAATCATACAGTAAGAAGAATGTGTTGCTTTCAGTTCGGATCAGGTAAAATAGGTTCATGGCAAAAAGAAGAAAAAACAACCCTAAAAACAAAGAATCCAGGAGAACGAATAAGCAGTTTGGAGATTCAGATTTTATAGTTAAGAAATTTCAGGAATGCTAGCCAAGTAGAGATAAGAGCGTGCCAGGGAAAAGTAATACCCAGTGAAAGCAAAATGAAAAAACAGGCATTTTACTTTTCCTCCCCATACTGAAGTTTTTGTAGAACTTTAAAAAGCATATTGAAGGAAAATCATACTGTTTCCTTCATTATGTAATTTTAGATAGCTGACACTCACTGAAAGCAGTATCTGGAGGCACTACATTAGAAAAGTCCATGGTAGAAATTTCGAAAGAAAATTTTTAAATGACCAGTGAGTTTGGCAATGCCTACAGAAAGAAAAAACATTTCAGCCCTAAAGCTGAAGTATTTATCGAACTACAATGATATCAGTGTATATTTGAGATAATAGGAACCAAATATGTTAAGGAACATGTTCACATTTCTGTGGTATTGACCCTTTGAGGATTCTGGAAAAAAAATATTGTAAGGATAATTCGAGATTGTTTTAATTTCTTCCTTAATATTTAATAGAGTCAAGCAAATGGTCCATGGTTCCTACTTTCCCAAGCATGTAATTACATACTTCTCTGTGGACTTGAATTAGTAGAGATTGATTGCTTTACCATTCATATCAACAATGTTAACCAAACCTGTTTCAAATTTTCACACAGCCGCTCTGATCAAGGCTGACTGCATGAATTACGCAAAATACAAAATGGAGACTAAGTTACAATATGAATAAGTTTCAGGGTTCCAATCAATAACACGGTGATTATAGTTGATAATACTGTACGTATACCTGAAATTCGTTAAGAGAGTCAATTGTAAGTGTTCACACCACATATACAAAAAAGGTAACTGTGAGGTGATGCATGTGTTAATTAACTTGATTGCGGTAATCACTTTCCAATGTATGTGTATATTAAATCATCATGTCATACACCTTTTAAAAATCATGTTGTATAAATATGTACAATTTTTATTTGTCAATCATAACTCAATATAGCTGGGGAGGGGAACAGTACAAAACTGAAAATACTTTTATATTAAATAACCGAAGTTCACATTCTATTACCAATACTATCAACAGAGTAATCAGAAAAATAATCAGAGATATTTAATGTGGTTTAAAACTTGAGATATCCAAAAGAAATTTGCATGGCTATTATAGAATAAATGCCAATAACGTGTGGGCAAATGGGACTAGGCTCAGTTTTTCCGTAATCCTCTTTGTTTTTAGCAAAAATTAACCCAGACTAAATCTCCTGGATTAGTGGTGGTAAAAGGTGGTAAAAACAATAACAGAAAACAAGAAGAGAGAAATAGAGTAGAATTAAGAACAAACCAAAAAAATCCCTGAAGAGAATGTGATTTAGAAGTCTGACACTTTCTGGATAGCAAATAGGTTATAATCTTGACTAAATGTTGTGTTGTGTTGTGTTTTTAACATCTTTTATCAGGACATCCAAAAGAAAGGACTGAAGTTTATGCACTCATACATTATTTGCATGAGAAAACTATTTGAGTATTGTCATCTCTCTTTTATAATTGAAAAAACTTACATATGGAGATTATTATGAGGATTACCTATGTCATAAAAAAAGTGGTCTCAGTCTTGAGACAATTTTTGAGTCAATGATTGTATAAACATGTTTTATTTACCTTTTTAATTGATAATGTCAGGCAAATGCCCTACACATCTTTTATTTAAAATATTCTCCATCTAAGAACAAATCTAGATAGCATTTGAAGCTAGTGTTATTAGAGGTATTAGACACTCTTCCTGGGCTTCTTCAATTCCTTTTAGTATTACCAAACAAACACCAGTAATGTCTCTGTCTTGAGGAGGCTGAATTTGAATAGAAAATTACTAGCTTTATTATAATCACTTAGAGACTTTTAAATTAAGCTGTCAATATTTTCAATAATGTATTTCACTCTTAATTTAAAATTTTAGTTAGATAAGCACTTCCTTTCTCCACTTGCTCAGCTATTGCTAATTCAACATAGTCATTGAATAGGGTATCATGCTTCCCCCCAAATAAGCAAGAATTAAAGACACAATCCACAGGCAAGATCTCATTATTGATGGCTTGCTTAGTCCTTGGAATCGATCACATTTAAAGCAGCAATTTAACCTGATAACCCTCCATCACTTATTCTAAAACTATTCCTATCCTCATACCACTGCAACTTGCCCCCAAATTTTTTTTAGAAATCTGACCCTATGACCCAGCTTTTCTCTGTAGGCTGACACCCACTGAAATTCCCATGCAAAGAAATGTCTTTGTATTTAGATTGTTCCAGGAGAAAGTTCCCATGATACAGCTTTGTCATAATATATCTGATATAGATTAACACCAATATTATTTAAGGAAATTACACATATTTTGGTATGTGTTTGTACTAGCTGTAATTTTTCACTTTGATTTCTCCATGTACACCTTTATGAAGGGAGGACACGAGTTTCAATTAAACTGTTTTAGGCATCATGTTGATATTAGGAGGGTAGTTTATATCAGAATTCTTAAGAATTCAACTTATATATTTTGGTAGGAAAAAAAACACTGGACTTAGTGTATAGAGTCTTAAATTTGAGCTCTTATCACTAGACCCATTCTGGGTCTCAATTTCTACGTATTTTAAATGAGTGGATTGACTTAAATGTCTCTGAAGTCTCCTCTAAGTCCAACATCCTGAGATCATTTAAGATTTTGATGAGATGGAATGATTTCGTTTTTAAGCTGGTGATCATGAACTCTTCCCTTGAGCCCCCGCTTTCGGAGAGTTTGTTTTCCTTATATAGTTAAGTTCTTTCATTTGTTGAGAAAAGAAATAGTATATACAGGACACTTGATATTCCAAAATGCATGGCTACCTGATTTTTTTTCTTGCCAATATGTTTGGTTATGGTCACATAAAAAATAAGTACATAAGTGCATGCACTTAAGTTAATTGGAGTATAATTGTTTTACAATATTGTGTTAGTTTCTGTTGTACAACGAAGTGAATCAGCTATATGTATACATACATCCCCTCCCTCTTGGACCTCCCTCCCACCCCCCACCCCATCCCACCCATCTAGGTCATCACAGAGCACCGAGATGAGCTCCCTGTGCTATACAGCAGGTTCCCACTAGCTGTCCATTTTACACACGGTAGTGTATTTATGTCAGGCATCTGGGACACAACTATCACTTAAAAGACTCAGGTTGTAAAACAAACTATCTTATAGCCTAAATGAAGCTTCTTATAAACTGGTCTCCCTCTTTCTCTGTAGACACTATTGATGCCATCTGAGACCTAGCTAAGTGCCGGGGCACATACAAATCATAGTGTGTGTGGATTGACTCCACTGTTTTCTCAAAATCTGAGGTTCACACCTTCCTAACCAACTTCAGAAATAACTTATCACTGAGTTCTGCTAATAAGTAACTCAATTTCCTAAAGTCAGTGGTGAGTAATTAGTCAGCTTTGGCTGGGA
Source organism: Monodon monoceros (assembly GCF_005190385.1). Taxonomy (NCBI): domain Eukaryota; kingdom Metazoa; phylum Chordata; class Mammalia; order Artiodactyla; family Monodontidae; genus Monodon; species Monodon monoceros. Next base: position 50,362,874 of record NW_021703782.1, on the reverse strand, counting down.
GAGAAGAAGGTGGGGAGGAAGGGGAGAGGAAGAGGAAGAAGAGAAAGGGAAAGGAAGAAAGAAGCATAAAAACAATCCCCATCTTGTGCATTGCTGGTGGGAATGTAAAATGGTATATGGCCTTTGTGGAAAACAGTACGCCAGCCCCTCAAAAATTTAAATCATAGAATTGCCATATGATCCAACAACTCTATTTCTGGGTATATACCCAAAAGACTTGAAAGCAGGGACTTGAACAGTATTAGTGCACCAGTGTTCATCACAGCATTATTCACAGTAGCTGAAAGATAGAAACAACCCAAACGTCCATGAACAAATAAACGGGTAGACATCCACTGCAGAGATATGGTACACCCCCACAACAGGGTATTACTCAGACTTTAAAAAGGGAAATTCTGACACGTGCTAAAACATGGATGAACCTTGAAGACAGACTTAGTGAAATAAGCCACTCACAACAGGACACATTTTTTATGATTCCACTTATATGAGGTACCTAGAGCGGTCAAATTCATGGAGACTGAAAACAGAAGGGTGGTTTCCAGGGGTTGAGAGGAGGGAGGAATGGGAAGTTACTGTTGAATGGGTACAAAGCTTAGTTTGGGAAGATGGAAAAGTTCAGGAGAGGAATGTGACGGTTGCACAATATGAATATACCTAATGCCACAGAACTGTACACCTAAAAATGGTTAAAATGGTAAATTTTATGTTATGTGTATTTTACCACAATAGAAAATTACTCACTGCAGTGTCAAAGTTTTCTTTTTATTCATTTTTATTCCCCTCATCTGGGAAAGTTGAATACACGCTCTACTTCAGTGTTGCCCCATGCCAGGAATTGCCGAAAAATAAACTCGATGTTCCAAGCAATTCCCCCATGGTTTAAAGAGATGAAGGAAAAAAACCAACTGGTTTAAAAGCAGTCATAGAATCTTCCACATGAGTCCCATGAATAGACTCAGTGCACACATTTAACATGCAATAAAAACAGGCACCAGACCAAACCAATGCTCACGATGGAATGGACATGTTCATTGTTAAGGTTGTTGCCAATTCCATAGGAATTTGTGGACTCAGAAGACGGTTAGACCCGAAAAAAAAAAAAAAAAAAAAAAGAGAGAGAGAACCTGAGACCAGGATTAGAAGTGAATGGAGTAGAGTGACAATGAGATAATGCAGAAATTGAAATTTGAAATTCTGCTGCAAAGTGGTCCTGGATAGAATTCAATAGAATTCAAGCAATTATTCGGCTAAACCGAAGAGAAAAAGAATTTCCACCATGCTATTAAGAATAAAGGCATTGTGGAGATAAATTATCCAGATTGCCTTTCATATTGATTAAATTGACTTATTGAGTATGAAACTCTGCTCAATTTGTCCAAAGCCAAAGACTAATAAGATGGTAGGATGTCAGAGGAGAAGGAACCATACATCTCATCTTATTCCATCACAACATGTGAGAGATAAGAGAGCTGACAGAGTTTAAATGATCTGCTTAAAAATAGAGAGCAGAGTCCAAATAAAACCCAAAGTCTTTGAATCTCCTAGGTAGTTCATTCCACATTACACAACATTAGTTTAGTAATTGCACAGAAAGAAGATTAATATCACGAGAATAAAAATCATGTTCACAAAAGAGGAATGCAGTTGCTTCATTTAGTCAGTTATCATTTTGAAACCATAATGTTAAATAGGTTTAACCACAAAGTAGATAGTTCTAAAAAGTAGTATAATGCATCAAAGAAGAAACGAAATGATGCTAGATATGTATCCATAAATGCTAATCTCTAAACGCAGACTTTTTGAAGATTCATAGTTTTCCAATGCTGATATTTTATACCCTTTGTTTAAAAATCAATTGGAAAGGAAGGCATAATGAAGCCTTTACTGTCTGTGATTCTGATTTTTATACTTAGTAACATTTATTGGAAACATACCATCAAAACAAAGCATATGTTTTAAAATCTTATCTATAAGATAAGATTTTAAAGCTATAAATTAGCAGACAAGCCAAGGCACCCATTTCTAAGTCGTTCTAATAACATTTCCCCATTTCCCTAAAACACATAAGCAGAGTATGGAGAAAGCGTTTGAGTGAACCAATGAGTGTGTGATTGTGTGTATGACCTCTCAACTCTGCATGATGTATTTTTCAGACGTTTGATAACGCCTATTACAGCTATAAGTTCACCTGACAAGGAAAATGAGACTACTTGAGAGAATAATCATTTTACTCCAAACCCTTGAAACAGTAGAAGGTACAAGTTGATCAGGTGATATCAAAGAGAGCAAAGCACTCTAGCGGGCTTTACTCCCAATGTTAGTATAATCGTCACATTTATCTGTGGCTCCTCACTGAGGTGGGGCAAAGGCATGGCATCTTCCACCGTCAAATCTGAAAGGTGCTTCAACATTGTCATCATCACCTTTATTTTACAAAAGGAGAGAAAATTCAGTTTCACAGCTAATTAGTAACAGCCCAAGAACCAAAATCTAGTCCTTCTGACTCCCAAGAGAGATTCCGTATTTTCCCTATATATCTCACTTTCTTATTTTAAAAAAATGGCTCCAACAGTCTTGCAAGTTGGATGATATTTTTTCACCATAGGCAAATTCTTTAAAATTTTTACTTCATAGAAAATTGGGCAAAAATCAGATACAGATTTTTGTGTGTGTATTAAAACCTTTTCTATGGCGTGGAAACGTATAATATCAAAAAGTCTGATAGATGAGATCTGGCTCCATCTGCCGTGTTGGGACTGAAGCCTTTCACCTTACATAGAAGATGGATATTTAGAAAATGTGGATGTTTGAATCAAATGTCTCTTAACCCTAAAAGATCTGCTGTTAACTAGAATTCATTGAGGACTAGCTTGAGCAGTTGAACTGGGATATATTAATTTCTGGCATTAACGCTTTCTTCTCAGAGAGGTTTCCATCTGTTTCTCTCCCTTGATTCTGTTCTGTAGTTCATTAGCTCCAGTACTGCCTCCAAGACTTTTCCCCCATCATACAATGCTCTACCTTTGTACGTTCTTCTCTTCCCATTCTACTGTTGAAAACAAGCTTACAAAGAATGTTTTTAATCTTCCAAGGACCTTCCAACAGTAGGATCTTCCTCATTTGTGAGGTTGCGTTCAAACCACTACCACTCATACTGCTCATCCAGGTTCCCGCCTAATGCCATTGCTGTCCCTTCACAATTTCTCCCCTGGACACAAGCCACTGCTTCCCAAGCAAACCACTTTCAGCCAGGACAAGCAGCAATGGGGCCAACAGACAGACCCAAACACTTGTCTGTTAGTAGAGCTAAGACATCAGCCATGTCAGGGGATGCAGCGAGTTAGAAAACCCATGTAGGTTATTACTTACAGAGGCAGGGGGCAGGGCTGATAGGAATGTTTTTGAGTGCCTAACATGTACCAGGTCCATAGTCTTGACAACAACTCTGTCAATAGATATTTTCTTTATTTTACAGTTTGGAAACTGAGGCTCAGAGGTCCTCGAGTGTCCAGTTTGGGTCAGTCTCTTTAAACAGAGCTAGCGTACCCCTGAAAATGGCAGAAGACTTGCATAGCATTTCATTTTAGGTTAAGGTTCCCACAAGCAAAATTAGAACCACCTTCTGCCATTCATCAAGATGCCCTGCTCCTCTTCATCTCACCTCTTGCCTCTCCTGATTCTGACCTCCCTTTGGCTTCATTCTTCCACTAAAGATGTTCATCACAGGCTCCCTTGTCTGTCAACATTTTCTGGCTAGACCATCCTGGACATTCTTTCATAGGCAAGTGATACAATGGCGAATAACGATTCACATCGCACCTTTCACAGATGTGTCATGAAACCGCCCTACCTGTTAGCTAATGCATATTGAACCCCCTTGACTTTGTTTTCTTACTTTAAATATATAAACCCCACTATGAAGGAGATGTAACTCTGAAAAAAAACTTTTTAAAAGGCCACATGCAGGGTCTTCAAAAAGTGTTTTACGTACTTCTAAAATTTTAAATAACTTAGCTTGTAGACATGGGAACAAAAGATAAATGGAATTTAAAGTAAATTCATTCAATTTGATAATTCTTCTGAACAATTATGTATAACACTATTTTTTCCACCACTATAAAAAAAATGGGATCTGCTATAAATGTGCAGGTACATTGACTGAAGAAGTTGTTTTCTGCATTTATTTCTAGATGAGTTCAAATTATTTCTGTCTTCCCTAAAACCTTGGTTATTGACTAAGTTTTAAAAATAGAACAGAGACTTTATGAAAACAAAATACTCAAATAGGCAGTAAAGATATTGTTCATATTTATACATCCACAACTCACACTGCCTAAAATATAGACTAAACTGAGGGTCCATCTTGCAGCTGTTTCGAATAGGCTGAGGGAAATGTGTTATTGCAGGTAAAGAGGATGGGTAGCGATTTCTATATTGATAAACAAAATTGTTGACGGAGACTGACAGTCACCAGGTGAGGGAAAAAGTGCAATCATTTTAAACTATCAATGAATATATATATGTATATGTATACTCATTAAATATGCAAATATTTTTGGATATCACAAATATAATTGGATGTGAAGATACATGCACGGCATGCCTCCAATCCTAAAAGCATAGCAATAAGATCAGGTTGAACCACATAAAACAGTCATTGCAAAGACCAAAACTTATTGAATACCATGCTTATATTAATAAATTAATGAATAAATACATGGAGAAGGAAAACTTTCTCTTACGGTACAACATCAACCAATAAAGGAAGGCAGAATGATAGGGTTAGAAAATCATCACTGGATGGGTGAAGTTTGATGAGGACCAAGATATTTACATGGTTTTGAAGTATCTCTCCACAAATTCCTAATTATAAAAGGCAAAATGATAACTGTAGAGAAACTTAATAAATTCAACCCTAATCAATGAGGAAAAGTAACATCACTGACATCACTGACACTAGGACAAACCGACATCACCTGCCAACTGATAGGATGCACTGAGAAGGGCAAAACATCACTTCTGTGGTATTCCTTACAAAAAGCATAACCTGAATCTAATCATAAGGAAACTTCAGACACACCGAAATTGAGAATCATTCTACAAAACAACTGGCCTGAACTCTTAAAATATGACAAGGTCAGGGAGGACAAAGAAAGGCTAAATAACCACTCCAAATTAAAGTAGACTACAGAGATATAAATAGAGCATGACTCTGGATTGGATCCTATGCCAGGAAAAATTTGTTATAAAAGATATTGAGACAATTGATAACATATGAATTCAGACTGTGAATTAAATAAAAACATTGTATCAATGTTAAATTTTCTGATTTTATAATGGTACTGTGGTTTCATAAGAGAATGTCCTTGTTCCTAAAAAATAAAAACTATAGTATTTAGAGACAGAAGGGCAAAATGTCCCCAACTGACTCTTAAATAATTCAGAAACATGAATATATGTGAATATATAGAGAAAATGGTAAAGGAAATAGGGCTGAATGTAAACAATTCATGATTATATGTCAAAAGAAGTTACATCAGGACGAAGTGGGAGAGTGGCATTGACATATATACACTACCAAATGTAAAATAGATAGCTAGTGGGAAGCAGCTGCATAGCACATGGAGATCAGCTCGGTGCTTTGTGACCACCTAGAGGGGTGGGATGGGGAGTTTGGGAGGGAGACGCAAGAGGGAGGGGATATGGGGATATATGTATACATATAGCTGATTCACTTTGTTATACAACAGAAACTAACACAACATTGTAAAGCAATTATACTCCAAAGAAGATGTTAAAAAAAAAAAGCAGTTACAAAGAAGTTTTTAAAAGTTGAACTACCTATAATATGGCTCAGTCCTATATAGAGATGTTTATCAACATAACCAGTCAACTAGAAACTAAGTTAGGAACTAGAAATTTATTAAGGGAATACAATTTAAAGTATCAAGAGATCAGTATGTGAACCTGGATTAAATTCAAATCAATACATAATCATGCTGAATATATTGTCAATAGTTGACATTTCACAGAAGATATTACATTCTTGAGATCATATTCTTTCAATAGCTTTTTGGCCCAAGACACAACACAGGAAATTATTTGTGTCGGTCGAGTGGGACATCCCCAAATGAGCAGTCACGTCACCGCTGATATTTCATCTCACTTCTTAATTGAGCTCATGGCATGGAAAAGTAATTCATCTCCCTGAATATGTTTCATAAGAAAAACAGAACTCTTTAAATTCTTTTCCAAGTAGTCCTGGAGCAATAGTAAATTCTGTATCCAAAATTTAAAATGAGCTTTTTACAATTTGCAGTCCCACCGTCAAAATGTACTCAGTGAATTATTGAATAATTTTCATGAAACTAGAGGTCAAATAATGTCCAAAATTTTTTTTAAATAAAGCAAAAATTATAATCACCCATAAGCTCAGCTTGCAAAGATAATGTCACTGCTAAAATTTTGGTATGTTTCATGCCAGCACCAATCCATCCATCTCCCCATCCTTCTGTTTTTATGTGCAAGATAAATGCATTGTAGACACAGTCTGTACACTATTTTTCCAAATACAAGCATTTTTAAATTTTTGTATTCCTGTCATGCCCACACAAATGGAAGGTGGAGCATTATTTCCAGGACACAGAAAAGCAGCTGACCAATGGTGATGTTTAAGGACATTTCTCAAGTTTTGTTCACCACTGGAAAGTCCTAAATTGAAAGTCAATGTTAAGACTACAAAAGAACCATGAGGTTCTTCTTCCTTTTTCTCCTCCCAGCAAGGCCACACTGAGAACTGACCTGCACAGTTACGGAATGCACTGTAACTCTGTATTGGGGCTTCTACCCTCCCTGTGTGGCATCTCTTGGCCCATAATCTCAATAACCCAGGAAGGCTAAAGTTATAGTTTCTATGATACATTTTTTTTCCTCTGGATAAAGCTAGCTGTCCTATACAAGCATCCCTCCCATTCCACTTGCCCTGGTTCCATTAGCACTCACCACTAAACAAACAGCCCACACCACCACTGACCTTAGCTTGCTTTCCAGCAGCCCCTTCTTTCAGTATCTCAAACACCGGGCCCTTTTCTCTAGCCATTGCTGCTTGAACATACCCACTGTTCTCCCATATCCCCCTCTTCAAGTCATTCTGTGCCCCCAGATTGTCCTTGGTCTCTTCTCTGTAAGTTGGAATTAGATAAATCACTCTACTTTCATTGTCTCTCCTCACCCTCCCAATCAGAATTATTTTCCCTCCTCTGCTCTCCCAGAGCACTGCTGTATCTCAATGAACGCGTTTATTCTTTCAAGCTATTGTTATAAGTGTTTTGGTGTTGCTGTTGTTTGGGTTTTTTTCGTTTGGTTTGGTTCTCGGGTTTTTGTTTTGTCTTGTTTTGTGTGTTTTTCTTGTTGTTGTTGTTTTCTTAATGCTTCAGTCTCCCTAGAGAGAAACCTGGAGAGAAAACTTCTCGTGTTCCGTCTTTGCCGTTTCCATGGAAATTTTAAAACAGCATCCTCATCATATTAAATGTTTATGTAATGAATGAGCTGATGAACTAAAATAGGAAAATATTAAAAGGCTTTGGACCAAGTAAACAGAGCAAACTATAGAAAATCTGGTGCCCCATGGCTAATTACTGAGTACGAAAAATGGCTGAGTTAATTGTGCAACTTTAGATTTTCAGAGGAAGATAAGCCTCAGTATATATTTTATTCAAAATTACAAATATTTCTAGAAATAATCTTGGCCCAGGAGATATCAACCTATTCAAAGTTTTGTATTAGCTCTACTACCATTTATATTTTTTACTTTGCAATTCTCCTTTTCAGGAATGGCTATATAACGTGCAAAAAAATCTTGGTGCCCTTTGTTTAGAACTATTAAGAGCTTCAGGATGGTGAGAGCAGAGCATTAAACCAAGCGGAAAGCTTCTCTAAGCAAAGGGACCTGTTGGTCTGCACATGTCACAGCCCATGTAGCCATCACCGTCTGTATAAAATGTCTGCAGTTTTTCTTGCTTTCAACTCAGCTAAAAAAGAAGATTCTCACACAAAGTGAACACTGATTTCCTAATAAACTCACAAAAAAATGGAACAGAAAGAAGCGTCCAGAATTTTAAAATTCTTCTAGACCTATTATCCAAATTTCTTTCCTGACCTGTGCACAGAACATCCGGATTATGTATTTAGATCTACTTTTCAGTTACTCTTTTCCAGGCTCTCAATCACGCAACAAAATACTTGCAAACTTTTTCCAAAGGGAAGATGAGGGATGCTTTATTACATTCCAGCCTCAGTTGATGAATGTTTTCCTTTTTTGTTGTGAAACCTGTCCATCTAAGTTTTTGCTAAATTCGGGGGTGGCAGGGAATGGGCTTTCTCACATCATCTCAGGCTCCAACACAAGAAAATCCCTTTTGTAAAAAATTCAAATGTACAGAATGGACTCTGGCTTTATAAGACCCATTATTTTTCAAAGCATTTCATCTGAGTGCAGCCTGCAACCTGAGCCTTTCAGTGGGGGTGGGAGATGGGGAAAGAGGGAGAGGGAACCCCAGGCCAATAGGAGAGCCCGTCCGAGGTATGCTGGGTTATAATTAACGGCATGAGGTTACAACTTGCAGCTGACATCGGTTACAGTAAAAGGTCAGCCTCCTGCAGCAATTTGCATTTACTGATTTGGAAGGGAATCACCGCAGTCTTCCCTTCCCCCCACTCCCTCGGGTTGCCTGTCGAGCTGATCCCTTTTGCATTCCTTTCTTTATTCCACCAAAGATTCTTTTTCACCCTTTACACAAACGCACACCCACACGCATACCCACACCCTCACCCACTCTCTCCCACAGATGCATGTGGGTTCAGAGACAGAGGACACTCCCACGGTTTGTACAGTCGGGGAAACCATGGTTTTTGGAGGCTGCTGCCAAAACCAAATCCAACCTTCTGCCAAGTCCCCTTCCTCTTCCAGTGACATTTGAAAGGACAAAGAGAGCAAGTTAGAATAGGCCTTATTTCCAGGGAATAGGACATTCGCTATGGAGAAAAGAGCAATGTGGGTGTCGAAATCATTTTCTCTGAAGTTCTCAAAGCCTTGACAAATCTCTACCGCTGGTGGAAGTGAACAGGGGCAGGGAAGGTGGAGGAGATGGTGAGGAGACAGGCAGCGGGAGAAATCCCAGAGCCTTACGCTGCCAGGGCTGGGGCATGCATGTTCCGGGGGAGCTGGGTCTCTAGGATAGCAGGGGTTTCTCTCATTACATGAGGCTTGCCTCAGCAGGCTCCCCTCCCCTCCGAAATCAATCCTACTCCATGATAGAACGGGCTTGCAGAACTCAGTCTCCCGTGCTGCCCTTCATTCCCACCCCACTCCCCCACTGGGTGCCCTGCCACCTACAGGTCCCCAGGGCACCTTCTTAAAGCCCTGATTAGCCCCATCATCCCTCCTGAGGTGTCCTGAGATTCAATCATTTATGCACCATTCTTCATGACTTCTGCTCAGTTATCGTGGATATCATTATTTACTTGTTATTTTTCTTTTACTGACATGCTTTCTAACTTAAATTCATGCGTTTTTAACAGACATTTTCATCACTACGAACTGGAAACCAGTATCACTTGCAAACAATAGAAGAGAATATTAAAATAAATACTAGATTAGAACAATAAAAAAAGCATTCATTCGAGGACCTCCAAAAGCCATCTTGCTTTACACCCCTCTTTGGGAAGCACTATTTTTATCTGGGCCTACTTGAGCCAACCGGCTAATCTAATCAATTTGAGATGAGGTATATCTATCACCTGGGTCTTTACCTAGCATCCTTCTCAAATAACAGCTTCATATTTCTGGATGCCTTCATGGTCAGTCCAGAGGAGAAAAGTAGAAAAGTCAGAATTCTCAGAATTAAGCCATTTAGCTCCTATGACTGGTAACCCTCCTCCTCTCTTCACCAAGCTTTAAAGACTTAGAAAAGAAAGGAGGGAGGGAGGGAGGGAGGGAAGGAGAGAGGGATGGAAGGAGGGAGGGATGGAAGGAGGGAGGGATGGAAGGAGGGAGGGATGGAAGGAAGGAGGGAGGGATGGAAGGAAGGAGGGAGGGATGGAAGGAAGGAGGGAGGGATGGAAGGAAGGAGGGAGGGATGGAAGGAAGGAGGGACGGATGGACCTCAAATGCTGAGCCAGGTCAATGGGAAGTACATTTTGGATCTTATAGTTTCTTCCAAACCCACTTTTTTTTTTCTTTTCCATTATGGTTTATTATAGGATATTGAATATAGTTCTCTGTGCTATACAGTAGAATCATGTTGTTTATCCATTCTGTATGTAATAGCTTACATCTGCTAACCCTAAACTCCCAATCCATCCCCTGCCCCTTGGCAACCACAAGTCTGTTCTCTACGTCTGTGAGTCTGTTTGTTTCATAGATATGTTCATTTGTGTCATATTTTAGATTCCACATCTAAGTGCAAATCCACTTGTTAGTAAGGACCCTCTCTATACAACCTGCCCATAAATACAGGGCTTTTCATTTATTCCATATGTATTTATGGTGTTCAAGTGAGGATTTGAGCCTGGTGTCCAGGATCTCACTAGAAACTCAGAATGAGAACTCATAGATTAGCAGAGAAAGAACTGGACCTCGGAAATCCCAAACCCCTTTGGTTTGTCACATCTGATGACCTTCATAGGTGAAAAAAAGACCATTTCAAAGTTCAACTCACAATTCACATGGCCATCTTTAGATCTGAAATTCGAGCCTCCAGCCCAGCACCCAGCTTCTCAGTACAATGGTGGTCAACACAGATACCGAGAACAGCCCATCCCAGTTCTGAGCATTCAGACCCTATCAGCACAGGGGGATCTGCCTGATGGATGGCTCACGGTCAGAAAAGGTGGCTACACACATGGATGGGATACACAAGGTGGCTCATAAAACTTATGAGCCATGTTCTGAGCTGTGACCTGGGTGAAGGATGGTTCAGCTTCAGTGGAGTGATAATTGAAAACAATTAAGTGTCACTGGAGAGGTAGCAGAATTCAGCTCAGACTTCAGGGGTATACAAACTCAGTCTGGGAGAGGGCCAGGAACCTAAGGCCCATGTCTTATTTACTTATGGAAAAAAAAAAAGATGGTTGAGCTATGGACAACCGTGCGTATTGATCCACTGATGCCACTCACTGGGCCTCATCTAATAGGGTCTGAAAAACCTTGTTGCCCTCCTGTATTTCCAAAGGTGCTGGGCTGCCTGCCTGTGAGGGGCACACCCTGGGGTTCCTTCGCTGTATCCCCAGACAATCCCTAGGCAAAAGAAAAGAGAGCCAGTCACATTCATTCCTGCATTACTTTCTCTGATTTCTTGGCTATCATCTTAAGGAAAAGGGCCCAAGGGTACAGGGTAAAGGACAGAAGAAAATGGTCTGGAGGAGAAAGGATGGAGAGAGACACTATGTAAGGACAGACAGTTCTAGGTAGAAACACTAGAGGCATGGGATTCTGGGGGATATGGTGGAACCAAACCAGAAGAACTCTGAGAAGGCAAGGGATGGGTGCTGCTTTAGGATCAGAGCCAACATAAACCATATATCACCTTGATTTCTTAGGGAACTGGGAATAATACTCAGAAAGTGGTTGCAACACCTAGTAGGTGGTCAATAAATGGTAGCCCCTCTGACAATCACTTATGATTACCATTTCAGTACTCTAAATATTACAACCTACTCGACAAGTTTGAGTCCCTCTTTTAACTCTAACTATAGTCTTTCTTTGGGGGTGAAATAACAACTGTCATCACACCATCCCCTCCAGAATGAGATAAAGAAGATGAAGGCCTGACTTAAGATTAAATATGCCAAAAGTCTCTGTAGAAAGCAAGAAACTAGGGATTCTGGACACCTGGGCTCTGTACTGCTTGCACTCCCGAGGGAAAACAAGAGCAAAGACTTCACACATGGTGTTAGTTATTCTCCATCACCACCTACTTAGAGTTTAAGGTGGGTGGGGGAGGTGATGAAGTTTCTATATCACAGCCATCAGGTTATACTGTATGTTGCATTCCTTCCAAGGAAAGCAAAGGTAAGAATTTATCCAGCCCCACCCCAGACACCTCAAAGGACTTCAAAGGTTTTTTAAAACTATCAACAGAGAATAGAACCTTCGTTTTATAAGCAGAAATGAATTTCCTTCTGAAATAAATAGGAACAGTCTTTCAAGGGGAAAGTGTATACAATATGAATAGTATCTAATATTCACTCATTTCACTTTTGACCCATTTCCTATATGCCTGTTGGAGTGATTCATCCAAAATGAAAACACAATCACCTCACAGCCTTGATGAACACTTCCATACACTTCATAGCTCTTCAAGGCCAAAACCCTTCACCAGGCACTTCATGATCCAGGCCCTGTCCATCTCATCAGTTGCATCTCACCCCCTTCGCCCAACACTCACTGGGCCAGATTAGGACACTGGGAGCAGGCAGGCCCGTCCCACAGGACCTGCATCTCTCTCCAGTTCACTGTGCCCCTGCACCTGACCTCACTGCAGTAGGTAAGCCTTCTAGAACCCCCACTCCTGGTCACGTCCTCCTAAAGCCACCTTGTACTTCTCCCTTCATAGCATGTACCCCAAGTCAAAGTAACTAATTACAAAATTAATTATTGAATGCTTATCTTCTCCTGATAAAATACCCATTAGTGCTGGGATGGTGTCTGCCTTATCACCATTTTCCCAGAGCCTGGAAGAGTGCCTGGCAGACAGTTAAAGTCACTATTTATTGAGCACTTACTATGTGCTAGGCACTGTTTTCAGAGCTTACATGCATTAACTCAAGTAACCCTAGCCACAGCCTTATGAGTTAGGTATCATTATTATCCCTATTTTATACCTGAGAAACACCAAGGCATAGGGAGACTAAGAAATTTGCCAAAGGTCATGCAGCTTTGTGTGGTGGAGGTGAAACTGGAACCCAGACAGACTGACTTAAGACTTCTCTTTTCTTAATTATAATTCCACATTACCACATAGTTGGCATTCAGTATTTGTTAAAATTTGTTAAATTGGTCTGTCCATTTGGCAAGCCAAGCTCCTATAGCCAGGCACTGTACATGATATGGAGCAGAGAGTAGCAAGAAAGACACAAAGAACCCACATTAGGTTTGCAATTTAGTTCTTAGGTCTCTGGATTCACACCTTCCTTCTACTTTTTCATCCCTGATGGTCCTTCTTATCCTTCAAGCACAGTTCAACAGTTACCACCTCTGTGTGGTATTCATTAACTATGTCACAGATCTGTCCCAGGATTTATGCCTTTGGAGAGTTTTGTTAAATGAGTACCATATTTATTTCTGAGCCTCATCCCAACTTGCAACATTAATAATAAATAAAAAGGAGGAACAGGAGTGGAATGGTGATTTGTATTCATTTTCTGAGAAAAAGTATATTTACTCAGGAACTCTTTCTAGTGCCCTAAAACTCTAAGTGACATTGGACCACACTTGGGCAAATTTGAACAAGCACTTGCTGAAGATAAAAAAAAAAAAAAAAAAATGTCATTTTACCTCCATTCAGCAGAAGCTGAGAAAATTCAGTTCAACTATAATTTTATGACAGCATTTCTAAGGCTGGAGTCCTGACCCAGTACTTGCCAATCTGAAGTAGTAATTTTTTCTTTGCAAATAGTTTGCAATATTTTTAAAAGCTGAAAAATTATGAAACCTCTTCACCAAAAAGTGGATTATAGTTGTAAACACAAACACATGTGCCCTCACACAGATTCAGTTTTGCCTTCAATTGCAGGGAGTTTATAAACTTGAGGGACATTTGTGGATCGAGAGAGTCCCAAATTAAAAATTTCGGATCTAGAGGCATACATGGTTACAGTGTCTCCTAGACCAGCGCTGGTCAAAATTTAATAAGCAAGTGAATTAATGAATTGACTCAACAGATGAACTTGTTAAAAATGAAGATTTTGATTCAGGAAGTCAGAGTTGGTATCTGAGACTCTGCATTTCTAACAAGCTTCCAAGTTAGATCACTGCTACTGCTCCGCAGACCACATATTGATTAGCAAGGCCCGAGACAATCTCTTAAACATCTATTTGAGACTTTTGTTAAGATTGGAGGGTAGTTAGTGTGAAATTGAGCTCTATGCTGAGTAGCTATAGTCTAAGCTGTCAGGAGCATTAATTGAAAAGAGATTCATTTGCTTTAGACTAGGCTTGCTAGAAGCACCAAAAACATGACTTGATTTCTTGCTTTATGAGAAGGCTTCAACACCTCTGCACAGAAGTGGCCTTCAGGACAAGCTGCATACACGGCCAACATTGTCCTCAAGAAGCCTTTGGATTTGCCTGAATACTTGAGTGTTTTCTGTCATAAGATACGGTTTTCAAACTATTTGTGGCAACTATCACCACCATTCTTCATACGGAATCTTTGATGGACCCCAAATCAATAAAATAAATCGAAATGAATAAGGCAAGGACGTCCTGTCTCACCACTCCTATGAAACACTGTACTCAAAGTCTTAGCTAATGCAATAAGGAAACAAACTGAAGATACCAAATGCTGGTGAAATATGGAACTCTCAGTGCTGGTGAGGATGCAACATGATACACCTTTATTTCTTAAATCACCTTCACCCATTTCATTACCTCCCATTCCTCTCCCATTTATTGCAACCACCAATCTGTTCTATTTATGAATCTGGTGGGGTCTTTTTAGACATTATTAACTTTTCATGTACTGCTAGAAATTGTAGGGAGTAGGCACCAGCAGCTTAAAGTCGTGAAATAAAGGAAAGGAGGGAAAAAAAGGAGAGGAAAAAACTTTGCAAGACAGCCGGGAAGTTTATTACAAAACTAAGCATACTCTACGGTGAGATCCAGCAATCGTGCTCCTTAGTATTTTCCCAAAGGAGTTGAAACTTATGTCCACAGAAAACCTTGGACATGAATGTTTATTGTAGGGTTGTTCATAATTGCCATACTTTGGAGGAAACCAAGTTGTCCTTCATAGGTGATTCGGTAAGCTGTGGTACATCCACATAACACAATGGAAAAGTATTCAGTGCTAAAAAGAAATGAGCTATCAACTCATAAAAAGACATGAAGGAGCTTTCAATTCATATTAAAAGTGAAAGCAACCAATCTCAAAAGATGACACATGGTATGATTCCAACTATATAACGTTCTAGAAAAAGCAAACCTACAGAGACAGTAAAAAAAGCAATGGTTTCTGGGGGTTGAGGGGTGCAGGATGTATAAGTAGCGCACAGAGGATTTTTAGGATGGAAAGACTTCTCTGTATGATGCTATAATGGTGGATACATGTCATTATGTATCTGTTCAAACCCATAGAACGCACACAAGAGTGAACCATCACCTAAACTATGGACTTCAGGTGATTACAATGTGTCAGCGTAGGTCCATTGATTGGAACAAATGGACCACACAGGTGGGCGATGTTGATAATGGGAGAGGCTATGCATGCTTGCCGGGGCAGAGGGTACATGGGAAATCTCTGTACCTTCCCTTCGATTTTGCTGTGAACCTAAAACTGTGCTAAAAACTAAATTTTTACAAATAAATAAATTGGAAAATACAACTGCTGTTGTTGTAGGCTGGGAGAATGTGGAGAGGGGAAACCAGAGTCCTCCCTTTCTGGAAACACCTCCCCACCCAGCCATACTGGTACCTCTGACGTGCCTCTTAAAAAACTCTCCAGTTCACTATGAATGCACCTTGAAAAACATCCCAAAATCAGTTGGAAAGAATGATTTGGATCTATGTTCCTAGCAGGTCACTTCAACAGACAGCTTCTGAAGGTTTGGCCTGGATGCCAATGCATTCACTTCAGGGATTAAAGAGTTAAACAACTCCAGAATTGAGAGGTCCTTCCCACTCCTGCTCTGACAGTCTATGATTCCATTCTTCTCTAGCTTAATTAGGTCTGGGCGTTTAAATACAGCATTAAACATTTTGATATTTGTCCATCCTTCCATCTCCCAAGATAAAGAAGCTGTTTTGTTAGGGGACTCTCACCAGCCAGAAATCACTGGTAATGAGTCTGATAATTATATTCCTGCTGCTGAGAACCCAGACCTGCCCATTCTTCTCCCCACTTTCAATTCCGGTGTGCGTTTTTTTGTGTGTGTTTTTTTTGAGACAGTATTAACTTTTCACCTAACTGCTGGACATTACAAGCAGCAAACAACGGCAGCTAAAAGTCGTGAAACAAAGGAAAGGAGAAAAGAAAGCAGGGAAATGCTCTGCTGCTGAGGGTTTTTTTTTTAAGGGAGGGAGACAAAGATTTTGTATTTCCTAACAGGGAGCATTACCACGCGGTAGCCACACACAATGAAAACCTCGTATTTCATTAAAATGAAAACGCTCACTCAAGGCCTCCGTTACTCATTTCTGGATAGAATGGCAAGACTTCAAGTCTGAAAAGAGTCAAGTAGCTACAGTCAGACTTTCCCTGGTAGCAGGTGATAGCACAGCACTTCCCAGAAATCCATTTTGTAGACCGTACAGCTCAGATCTTTTCAGGACTCTTAGAGGCTGAACTCTGCACAAAAGGGGTGCCAGCACAGAAAGCCACAGGATACCTCCTGCTAGAAGAGTTTGGTCCCTATTTCAGGGTGAAAACCGGTGGGGGACGCGGTGGGTGAGTAAAGAGGGAACTACCATCACGCAAAGGTCGAAGTCACGATACCTCCATCCTCCCACTCAAAAGCAACAACAACAAAAAAGGACCAGGGCCAAGCCGCCCCAGAGTCTACGCACCGTGCTCAGCTTCTCCGTCACCCAGAAGACCGGCGTTCAGAGGCGGAGGTAGATGTCAGGTAGCAAGCAGCAAACCTCCTGCCAGTTCCTCATTTAAGCTAGAGGACAGGCACCTGGCCTTCATTAACGTTGCTGCTGTAGTTAATGCGTTGCAGGTGTGAAAGTGTGCGGCTGAAATCTGACAAAACACCTGTCTTTTGTGGCACCATTAGATGCTCCTAGTGTGGGACACGACCCCCTTGGGTGTGCTTTCCCCTGCCTTGAAAGCCACAGTAAGCATTGTCCTGTAATTACAAAATCAGAGTCATCATTGCTGGGAAGAATTCCTTAACAAATTATACCTAATTAGTCTGAAATTACCTTTAATTCATGGTGAAACCATAGGCTTAACTGGGTTCTATAACACCTTCCTTTTTATCTTTATGCAAATATGATTATACACTATCAAACTGGCACCACCAGGCATAAAAAATAGCGGCAGCTACTTCTTTGGTTACTAAATGGGAACTGGACGGGTGCCATTGATCACGTTTTCTGGAATGCTGCATCAAAAAAAAAATAATAATATCAGCCTGTTCCTTCCCTGCGAACTCCAGTCTTCTCTCCCACCCACGGGCTCCTAACTGAAAGCTGTGAGATTGATCTCCCTTGCCCAACCCCCCTGCACCTCCTCACCACATTTTCTGCAGACACATCTGTGCATCTCGCTGTCGCCCAGTTTTTTAGAATGTCATTAAGTGTCAAAACATGTCTCATTTTACTTCTGATCGCAGCATCTTGTCATGTGGCTTCTTCAGTCCCCATTATTCCCATCTCAGAGCTTCACACACCTTTTGATTCAAAGCTCTTGGGTTCATGTACTTTGGCTTCAAAGGTTACTTGCATGGGTAGCATTGATCTAAGAGCTTTACTTGGACTCCCCTATTTAATCCTTGCTACAAACCTAGACACTAGGACTACTATTATCATCCCCATTTTTCAGATGAGAAAACTGAGGCATAGAGAGCTTATGTATCTTGCATGAGGTCCGACAGCCAGGAGAACCAAAACCCGGATTCTCATCCAAGCCGTCTGTCTCTAGTTTGCCTTTATCCACTATAATATGCATTCCCACTGATGCCCATGGTCTCTAATTGACCCTCATCATTTCCAACTCTCCTATGACACATCTAAACACCGCACTGTAGGGATACTTTTCCAGTTAGTTGGCATGGAAAGGTATAAAGTATCATTCTCATCAGAGGAAAAAGTCATGGCTACCTTCTCATTTGGTTCCATGCAATTTGTTTAGTCACTGTATTCCTTCCTCTACATCCCATGAAAGCGTTATCAGAACCAAAGTTATGTTTTCTGTTTCTATCAAAACCGAACAATGCTGGGTGGTATCACTGGTATATATACAACAGAGAGCATTACAAATTTGTAGCCCGTGTGTGTATACACATATATATATGCACACATCTTTTAATTGGATCATACTTGGGTAACTTTTGCTGTAGTATGAGGGTATTTGAGGTGCTTTCTCAAATTAAGCCAGAGTTTAATTCTTCAGACAGCAATTAAAAATATGAAATGCTTTTATCGATTTTAAAGTCTGCTTTTTCTTCTTCCATTCTCTGGATAAATTCCTTGGAAAGTCAGCATTGGCTTTCAAACAGTCATTCCTATCCTACAAACAATGACAGCCCATATTATTCCTGACTTAAACCCAACCCCAGGTTCTCTGAAGACTGTTAGCTTGAATAAAGAAACCCAGACCACATCTAAGTTATTTTCCAACAAGCTATGCTTTTGCAAGTAAAAAAGAGATTAATTTCTTGAACAATTTCAGGCGTGGTATGCAAACCCAAACACACGTCAGGTGCGGACATCGTACCAGGCACCTCTGTAGGAGGTCTTGACATTCCCCTGGAATGCAGTGGTGAACTGGTTAAAAAAATAATTACAACAGGACTAGCAATAAGGTTTTGGCTGAATACTACTTTTGTTCAGTATCAATCAATTAAAATAAAAGCATTTTCTTGATGGTTGTTCCTAACAGATATCCAGACCCATCTGTGGCTATTTTATTTATGGCGTTGCTGCTCTTAGCCAACAAGCTGGCTAAAACTCAGATTTTAAAATCTTAATCAGAATCCAAACATTGTCTTCTTATTTAACGCCTTCATTCAAGTTCATGTTACTGCCATGCAGAAAATGGAATCTGCTTTTTGGAGGCTGACCCTAACTCCTGCACGATGGTAATAGACACAGCCGGCCCACAGCTGCGGGATGAGCTGTATTTCTTCACAGTATTTTTATTAGGCTGATTCCCACAAGTTTAAGAACATTGTAATCGGAGACACTTCAGGGTCACCTTAGACTGAGCCCAATAAAATAAGAGGTGGAAACTAAACTCCTAACTCCTTTCCATGAAGTTTAGAATTTTCAACTCCTTTCAAAGCAGAGGATGTCCCTTTCCACGTCTTTCAAGTTTTGTAAACACTGCAAGTGCTACTGGCTTCCTTTTAATCAGTAAGGGCCACCAGCTTTTGTTCATTATTCTTAATTATTAGACCCTCCACAAGAGAACATTACTGCTGGAAATTTATCTTAGTAATGATGCAACTTGATTGTCAATGGTGTAATCTCCTCCTCCTTTCTTCCCACTCTTAATTTTTATGACCAGCTATAACCTTCACACTTTGGTGTGCCGTGTTTTTTCCCAAAATAATTTTCTGTGACACTAGGTAACAATTTGGAATTCCTATAACCATGGCTGGTTGTACTTGATGCCGAAACGTCCAGTTGGAAAAGGGGGAAATTTGGTCCAACATCTGGATGTTTGAGCTGCATTAGGCCAAACATCTGGATGTTCCCAAATATTTTTTCCCCAATTTTTGGAAACTTCCACAGATTTTCCCTCATGTAGACAAAACATCCAGATGATTAACTGAGTGTCTCTCTTTTCATCTCAGTGTTTGGCCACTAAATGTTCTTTGACTCCTCTAGGTAAGAATAGCCATCTAGCCGCTTTACAGGCCATTACTACACCAAAATAAGGGGGAAAACATTATCCTGTCGCTCCAAGAAAAATCTTAATCACTTTTCCATAATTTTTAATAACTTTTCAAGACTTTCACTACTCCTAAACACAAATTACCTCCAGAATGAAAATCTTGCATTAAAAATAAAATTCTTCACAGTCCAGTATATCCTAAAATCTGGGAAGAAAAGAGTTCAAGTGTTGGTCTCAAAGAAGGAAGTTTCTTATCCAGTCTTCCCACCTCACAAAAGTTTTTTATTGCCATTAAAAGTAATTTTTGAGGCTCCCATCTCTGTATTCCTTTCCCAAGAATGCTCACTGGGCCCCCACCAATTGCCTTGTATCCAGAGACCGACAAAGCTCGTCTAGGAGGTGGGCATATAAAGTATTTAACACTCTGGTTAGATGAAGTTAACTCAACATTGCACCAATATGTAAACTAAAGAAAATGAAATCAAACAAACAAACAAACCAGCCTCTAACCCAAAAGCTGGTTATGTGAACTCTCTCTGAAATTGTTTATAAACATTTACATAAATATGCATCTTGTGTGGAGGAAGAAGAGGGCCTAGAGATTTCTTCAATCCCTCGAGGACAGTTTTTCCATGAGCACCTTCTCCTTAATGGGCATAGTTTCAGTATTTTCTAAAATTATTTGTGAGCTGGGAGAATAGATGCCACAGATTGTACAGATTTTATTCCCGCTGTTGGACTGTATTGAAAGATAACATGAAAAGAATCCAAAGACACTGTATATGTAGTCACCCACAGCATTCATTCCCTCTTAGCCATGGCTTGGTAGACAGCAAGAAGTTGTTATCCACTCAGACTGGTGAAGGACAAGGAGTTTAGCTTAAGGAGTCAGAGTTATCTCTGGGAAACAGATGGCAGGAAATATAACTGGGCCCCACAAGGGATTCGAACGAGGACCTGCAGAGCCCAGAGGCCCAAAGGAGGCACTCTTCTCCTCCCTGTCCTCCTGAGACCACATGGGGTCATTCATCTCTCTGACCTCTGCATCTTTCTTCGTCTTATCTCTCTGTGCCTTGGTTTCTTCACATATAAAATGAGGAAAATGGTAGCATCTACCTTAAAGGTTCAACATGTCTATGAATGAGTTCATTCATATAGGGAGCTTAGAAGAACGCCTGTCACATAATAAGCACACAATAAATGGCATACATTGTTGTTATTATCAATTATTCCCTTTGCAAACCAACTCTCCTGCTTCCTCAGTGCAAATGACTGCTGAATGGCCACACTCCAATGACAGCCCCCAGCTCCCCAGGTTTGTCTGTCTGTATGATCCTTATTCTCACAGTTAACTCACTGGTGCTTCGAAATCCCAATTTGAAATTCTCAGGAGAGAGGGTCTAAATAGCCTAGCTTGGGGCAGGTGTGTACCTTTGGCCCCATCAGCTGTTGCCTGACTTCAGATACAAAGGTGCCCACTCACGCATTCATGAGCAACCTGCACGAGGTCCTAGTTGACAGTCTTTTCTGTCTAGATGCCTGTCAGACTTTTTTCTTTTCATCTTGAAGTTTAAGACTTTCATCAGAACACATCTATTTGTTGTTGAGCTATTTTCATTAATATTTCCTGGAATTTGTTGAGCTCATTCCATTTGCAAAACCAGAACTATATTCACTAGCCCAGCCAACTGTTATTTTGTTTTTTAAATATTTCTTCCCTTCTACTTATTCTGACATCCCCTTTAGTAACACTTACTCTCTATAAGAGGGATCTCAGTAACATACCCTCCAAATTATTTACCTCATCTCTGATTCTCCTTGTTTCTCTGTCATGTATCTCTGAATTCTGGGAGATTTTTATCAAGCAAATATTCAATACCGTTGATTAAATTTATGATGGTTTTATTTGTACCCTTATTGCCTTTTTAAATGCTGTTCTTAAATGTCTACTTTAAAATAGTTATTTTTTCCTTGTAACTCATTTTAAATTTCTGCTTGTCTCTCAGATCAGCTCCAATTTCAAATCTGTTTATTGTATTAACATCTCATCTTACAGATTTTATTTTATGGAACCCATGTTTTTCTATTATTTGCAAGATAAAAAATAGTTATTAAAACATATATCTCTTTCCTTTAATAATTTTTAAAATATGCTTTTCTGTATGAATAGTATGATACTAGCTGTGTGTGTGTGTGTGTGTGTTGTGTGTGTGTGTGTGTGTGTGTGTGTGTGTGTGATATGTATTCAAAAAACTGAAACCTAAGACCGGAGGAAAATAACAAAATGAACCAGCAAGATAATTTTGTACCCTACCACCCTAGAAAGTCTCATAAATTGATTATTCCAGGTACTTCAAAAAACAGAATTATAAGGGAAAGTTAAAAACAGAAGAAAGGGTTGAAAATCTCTGCCACAGGTGTCTTCTGACATGCCATGTATTCAGCCGAGAACCTTATCCTACCCTAAAGGACCCTCCCTGGGGAGATTATGTCCCCGGAGAGACAAAAACCAGTGAGAATCCAGAGTCAGAGACCTCAGGCATAGCTGAGTGTGAAGATGAGATCTCATTCTGAAAATGGGATTGAGGATCCGAACAAACAATACATGTTAAGCTATAAGACCACCAATACCCAGGCAAGAAACTGGGGCTTCCTCCTAGAAATGGTTCCCCAAAAAAGAGATTCAGATAGTGACACTTAGAGGTGACCAGCCCACAGGCCCTGCCCCTGTACACAAGAATTCCAATCTTCATTTTAAATATGAACATACAGCCAAAGTACACCACACATTTGAGAAAAGTCTCGAACAGGAAAGATCGGCCAAAATAAACAAATAAAATATACCGGGAGGAAACAAAGACAATGCAGCAAGCAGAAAAAGGTTTAAAATTAAAAAAAGAAAACAGGGCTTCCCTGGTGGCGCAGTGGTTGAGAGTCTGCCTGCCAATGCAGGGGACACAGGTTCGAGCCTTGGTCTGGGAAGATCCCACGTGCCTCAGAGCAACTGGGCCACAACTACTGAGCCTGCGCGTCTGGAGCCCGTGCTCTGCAACAAGAGAGGCCGCGACAGTGAGAGGCCCGCGCGCAGCGATGAAGAGTGGCCCCCGCTCACTGCAACTAGAGAGAGCCCTCACACAGAAATGAAGACCCAACACAGCCAAAAATAAATAAATTAATTAAAAAAAAAAAAAAACAGTATTATTAGCCTCAAAGTAATCAGGGAAGATTTTTGCATCATGAAACAAAAACATGCAGGTATTTTAGAAGGGAAATTTCAGAGAATAATTAACTAAAAATGTAAAAAAAAAAAAAAAAAGGGAAGATAACCGAGAAAATGTCCAGAAAGTAAATCAAACACTCAAGGAAATATAGGAAATAAGAAGGAAAAAAAATTAGTAAAATCAGAGAAGGGGTCCCAGAGGTCCAACATCAAAATAATAGTAATTTCAGAAGGAGGAAAATTTTTAAATGATAAAGAACAAGAAATTAGCACAGAAACAATACAATAAAACGTGCCATCTCTGAAGAAAATAGGTTTCTAGATTATGAAAGTTCAAGTGTCCCATAAAGAATAGACCCGCTACATAGAATATCTTTGCGAAATTCACGATACCATGAAGAAAGAGAACAGCCCAAAGGTCCCACCCAAAAATAGCAGGTCACTTCAGAAGGATGGTAAGTAAGAATGACATTTGGCTTAGCAACACCCAGAGCTAAATGATAAAGGAGCAAGGTCTTCCAAATTCTGTCAGCAATTATTTCCAAGTCAGAACCCTAATTCCAGCCGAATTATAAACCAAATGTCAAAGCCAAATAAAGATAGGTTCAGGCGGTCTGGGTCTCAAAATATGCTCTCTCATGCTTTTGAGAGAAGCCATTCGTGGATGTGCACCATCAAAACACAGAAGTAAACCACGAAAAGGAAAAACATGGAAATCAGGAAACTGGAGGTCCCATATGGTTAGAAACTATGGGAAATCCAGAAAAACGGTAGAGCCCAGGATTAGAACTGTGCAGGAAACCTAGATGGGGGCGGAGTGGAGTGACCAGGAGCTCTGTGCCAGAACTATTTGACTGTAATAAGGAGATTTACTTTTAATTTGGAGAATTTGGTGATGAATTAGTTATACATACGTAGATACTAAGCAAACAAACAGAAAGGAGGCATTTATTCCCTCCAGCCAAAACAAAAGTCGTGCAAGAAAGGAAATGATACAAAAGTGGCTCAGCTGTGAACATTATTTACATACTCATAACAGTGTGCATGCTGGTTAAGAAAGGGTTGATATGATTATAATGAGAGATGTAGGGGAAATAACTTATTTTCTATAATAGGGAATAATATCTAAACCTTAAAAATAAACAGCATAATGTGGTGGTTACATTTGGAGACAGCTACTAAGAGTTACAAGCGATTGCCTTAGAGGAATGAGAATTGGCAGTGAGGAACTGGAGAGGGGATTTATAAATCTTTAAACTATTACTAAATACATTACTTCGATAAAAATTTAAATTTACAATAAAGAAAAGCTAAAAGGAACACAGTCAAAATATTTAAGATTCAGATTATTCAGATTTAAGATTCAGATTAAACTCTATGCTCATTTCTTTATGATTCAGAATTATTTACAGGATCCATTTTTTTCCTAGTTTCTCATATTTGAAACAGTAAGAAGCCTATTCAGGGCTGGTAATTCACTCAGAAATAGGGTGGGAAATTCTTCTTGGCTTTCAGTTAGAGGATACCTTTCAGACTTCAAGGTGATGGGCTTGAAGGTTGTAGGAACAGAGATGAGGTCTGGAAAGGCTGGTAGGATGGGGGAAGGGTTTCAACACAGAGGATGTCTTCGACATTCCTTGTAAAGCTGCTGTTCCAAGGTTAGACCACCTGTGGGGCTACATCCTTCCAGGAACATGAATGATCTCCTTGACTGTTCAAGGGGAGTTTCTTTACCATTTTTGTCAGCCCTCTGCTTCCAGTGCCCTGAAGATCCCAGGCCCCGTTCTCACAAGCAGCTCACACCACATCAAGGAAGGAATGTGCTCTCTCCAGAAGCTGCTTCTCTAGACTACTACCCCTGCAAAAGCTGGCATTTTGATACATGAAACTGCAGGTCAGATTTCTCCATGAAGCTCCCTGCTGCATCAGTTAAGATCATTTCAGCCTCAGGAAATGACTTTTCCAGAGCCGCTCCAGCAGTGCTTCTAGAAGCTTCTGCTCAGTTCATCCAGCCATCCAAAATTCTCACCTCAATTCTGCTGACAGTGGGTGGGAAAGAGGCTCCAATTGCTGCTTTCTTCATCATCTTACACCATTCTCTGTCTCCAGTCAGGTTTCTCCAAGTTCTACCATTGTCCCTAAGGTTCAAGATTTCTTCTTGCTTCTCACAAAGCCACAAAACTCCCTTGCACATAGTATTCTACCTTGCGGGGCGATCCTTTTTTTTAATTTTTTTTGACCTCCATTAAATCCAGTAGGAATTTCTCATGGTTTCTGGCATTTGAATAGCTCTATTTCTAGCTGTCAGTGCTGAGGAACATTTTTTCATGATTTTTTAAATTTAAAATATTAAAATTTTAAAATATTAATGTCAGCATAAATTAGGAGACAGTAAGCATCTGTTAGAATTAGATCCAACTGAGTTACAGAAAACCCAAAACAAGGTTACTTAAACAACACAAAACAAGATTCCTCCCTCACATGAAGTCAGGAGGTAGGCATCTGAGCTGATACAATGGCTCTTTTCATCTCATTGCTCTGCCATCATCCCTAGGAAGTTGTGCTTCTACTCATGATCCAAAATGGGTGCTAGGACTCCACACATCAAATCTGTGTTCCAGGCAGGAAAATGGAGAAAGAAGCAAGGAACTTTGTGAAAACTCCCTTTAAAGTACACCTTCTAAGCAGCATCCAATTCTGCTTACATCTTATCGGCCTGGGTTTACCCATGTGGCTTCACTGAGCTTCCAGAGAAGTTGAAAATATTAGAGTCATGAAAATTCCTTACAGACGAAATTGAAAATAGTGGTTCTAAGGAAGTTAAGTGTATTGCATAAAAAATTTTTTTTAATAAACTACATGACCTTCTGGTATTCACAGGTTTTGACCTATTAGGAGAATAAACCACAGAATAAAATCAGATAATATAAAGAGAAGCAGAAAGAAGGGGAGGAAAATGTGTTGTTTCCACAAGAAAACTAAGCTTTCATTCTCTGGGTCTCTCCATAACTGAATTTGGGTATATTCATACAAGAACAAAATGGCAACTCCTAAATAAGTATAATGTCAGAATAAGCAATCATAGTTTGCTCAATATATGTTTAGATTAGTATATTACTTAATTTCTGTCAAACCCAATTCTCAACACTGTAATAATTTCTTACAACTTAACACCTCCCAGGTTTGAGCAAAAATCCTAGCACCAGTAAAAGACTAGTAAATACATATTAACTAAAGAATTGAGTAAATGGAAATTTTACATGTATATATGTGTATACATACACACAAAAGTATATATATAAAACTCTGTTGACATAATGACTTTAATAAAACATTTTTGCCATGTGCTAGTTATCAAGTGTTTATGAAGCTTCTGTTGTATGCAGAGTATAGTTGATGGATAGTAACAAAATATAAGAAAATAGAATACACGGTTAATGCTATTCTGAATCTTAAAACCTGTGGAGTACTTTAAAAGCAATGTCAGGAGGCAAATAATGTCACCAGTCCTATCTCCTACCACCAAATCTCTGAGATGAGTGCCAACAGGCAGGCATGAACCAGCATATTATACAGTTCAATGGAAATAAAGAAGGTACAAAAAATGTAAAGTCTATTTACTAATCTCTGACCACTTTTGGTCAGAGTCCATAGAGTCTGATCAACTTGAGCCTCATAGTGTAACCTATCTGCAATGGCCTTTTCATGCTGCCCACAGTGGTAGGAACTTTTCTTACTATGATTAGGCTCTCAGCATCACAAGATGTTTACAGTGGTTCCCAGTGAAAGCAAACGATAAAGCTTTACAACATAAATTTATTTCTAAAGAAAGTCTTGTCCTGCCCTTGGTTTATACTTCCTTGAACTCTTGCCACAGTGTCTAGTTCTACACTAATCCCGACAACATCCCAGAGAGCTCAGGACTTGAACTTCATCTTTGACCCCCACGACCTCAGCTCTGTGATGAACCTTATAGAGTCACAGTCTCCTTTCTGCCAGTTGAAAGAGGTAGAGGACACAGTTAGGAACTGAGACACCAGGACAAATGAGCAAGGGAGCCTGAGTCGTCATCCTTTTCACACATGGCCCCTATGAGCAGCACCTTTGTCTGACCCACAGGACAACCCAAGTGCAACCTATGAGTCAACCACACTCTAGAAATGGTTTCTGCGATTCCTGCAGCCTGATACTTTGATTGCATTGTGGTTGCTCTAAAAGCCCTAATGCAGACTGTGGATTCTTCTCTTTACTATGTGGTTTGAAGCTGGGCAGAGGGGAGGAGATGTTGGAAAGAAAAATTGCCCAGTGCACCATGACAGCTGTATAATTAGGCAAGGCAGGCTGGTGCTTATGGCATTTGTCATTCAACAATTGTTCATATTCCAGGTTCTCTAGCCAGGTGTTCTGAACAATGAGGTGATGATAATGTCTTCATGTGACCTGAGCCTGGAGAACATTCAAGTGCAAATAGACCAGGCGGAATCCCTGGTGGAGTAAGATGAGGACTGCCTTATTTTCTTAGTGTTCACCAGCTGATTTACTATAAAAACAGAATGGGGTTTGTTAGCAACTTTGGAACATTACTAAAAAACGTATTCAACAAAAGGAGAGCTCAAGCAGAGATTTGTGAATTTTTGTCTCCAAAATTTGGAATTCAAGATGTGTGATTCTATTTGTGAAAAGAGGGATTTAATGCCACCTAATAAAGAACGGCTGAAAGGGGGAGCTGGTTCATGAAGAGTTCATGAAGCTGTCTTAGTTTCTCCTGGCTTCCATTTACCCAGACAAAGGAGAATCTCTCCCATTTTTAAAGAGATAAGATGGTTATCTCTTATGGTTATTTTGTTAAACTGTTAAATACTATCAAAAATGTTTATTTCTAACCAGTGCTTATTTCCTCTTCTAGCTGTACACAGAGGTGGCAATCAAAGGTAAAAGTCACCAGGAGGCTTTCTTAAGCCTTCTGCCTCCATCCCGCCCCTCCTCCATGACATTTCAGGCTTCTGACAATGCTCTGTGTTAGTCCGTCTTGAGCCATTATCTCCTAGGACACTAAGTGCACCAAGAAGAAATTATTCCCTCAGTTTCTCACAGCTAAATTTCGCTTAATTCATGTCTGTACTTCACCTCCTCCTTGCCTTAAACCATATTGCTTTTTGAACTTATCTTCAGTTTGTTTCCTTCCATGATACCCTACCTTTTCATGGCCTACTGGTTGGAATCAAGGTTATTTTTCTCTCATTTTTCTTCTTTTACTTTCAGTATCCCTCATCATGTATTCATCCTCTGGACTTCACTGGATACCTTGTAGTAATGCCATACAGTAAGTCCCCTACACACGAACTTTCAAGCTGTAAACCTTCAAAGATGCGAACGTGCGTTCACGTGTCCAGTCACGTAAGTGAGTTCACGTGTCTGGCGTACATTGTCACGTGCATGCATCCTCTACAAGTGGTTGTGCTTCTCTGTGCTTTATAGTACTGTATAGAGTTCGGTAGTACAGTATCTTTATTTCAAGCTAGATCTGCAAGAGGACGACTTCATTGAACTCCTTGCTGTGCAACACGAGGAGATTACTAATGAAGACCTGATGGAACTGGAGGCCCACAGAAAGGACAAAGAGAGACAAGAGGAAGAAGAAGTAACTGAAGAACCAAAGAGATTCACGATGCAGGGGTTTTCTTTGTTTGAGGAGGCACTGTTAGTTTTTGAGGCACAGGACCTGAATATAGAATGGTACATGAAGGTTGCACCAGACATTCAGAATGCAATCCAGTGCTACTGTGTCATCTACGACTAGAAAAAAAGAGCTACTACCCAGACATCACTGGATCATTTTTTTTTTTTTTTTTTTTGCGGTACGCAGGCCTCTCACCGTTGTGGCCTCTCCCGTTGCGGATCACAGGCTCCGGACGCGCAGGCTCAGCGGCCATGGCTCACGGGCCTAGCCGCTCCGCGGCACGTGGGATCTTCCTGGACTGGGGCACCAACCCATGTCCCCTGCATCGGCAGGCGGACTCTCAACCACTGCGCCACACTGGATCATTTTGTTAAGAGGGTGGATTGAATTGAATCCAGCAAGGGACCAGAACCTGTGCCATCAATGTCAGGCGTGAGTGAAACTGCAGCTTGCCCTCCGTCCCCTATTGCTGACGATCCATCTCCCACCTCCTCTCCCTTTTCCAGTCAGTAGCCCTTCTTGCCTGTTCACTCGATGCCAGCCCTTGGACGCCAGCTGTTGTACTGTACGGCTGTACTTTTCAAGGTACTGTACTGTAGGATTAAAAATGTTTTATTTTTTGTGCTTGTTTTTTATGTATTATTTGTGTGGAAAGCATTATAAACCTATTACAATACAGTACTATAGAGCCGATTGTGTTAGTTGGATATCTAGGCTAATTTTGTTGGACTTATGAACAAATTGGACTTACAAACATGCTCTTGGAACAGAACTCATTTGTATGTAGGGGACTTACTATATTTAATGATATCTACAGATCCAATACACTGTAATCTTTTAGGATTTTAACCTGCAATTAATTCCTATATTGAGAATGAACCCAGCTCACCCTCTTCTCTAAAAATTGTCTCTTCTCGGGCTTCCCTGGTGGCACAGTGGTTGAGAGTCCGCCTGCCGATGCAGGGGACACGGGTTCATGCCCCGGTCCGGGAAGATCCCACATGCCGTGGAGCGGCTGGGCCCATGAGCCATGGCCGCTGAGCCTGCGCATCCGGAGCCTGTGCTCCGCAACGGGAGAGGTCACAACAGTGAGGGGCCCACGTACCGCAAAAAAAAAAAAAAAAAAAATATTGTCTCTTCTCCACCCTCAGTGATAATCTCACACAGTCTTATTTTTACTACATGACCCCTCCCTCTCTCCTCCTCTATCCCCCCCATGGCTGGTGGGCATGGGAGCCAAGGCTGTCAATCAGATTCTCTCACCAGGGAATTTGGAAGGACACAAAGGATGGTGGAAAATCTGAGAGGGTATCTGGAACTAGCTTACATGAATCTGGGAGCTGCGGAGTAGTAATTCACATAAAGAAGCTGAAATAGCCTGTTGAAAGAGAAATGGGAAAATGTGAACACATAATAAGCAAAAAGAGGCATGTGGCCTCAGAGAGAGCAAGGAAAGACCAGAAGACAGCTGACCTGACCACCTTCCAGTTCTTCCTCCAATCTTTCCAGGGCCACTTGTCCTATATTTATGTTCTAGGAGATTCCCCTCTGATCTAATCATCATTTCTAAGGTTTTCTTCATTCTACTTAAGCTAATTTGAGGTGGGATTCTGTTGCTTCTTTTGATGTGGAGGCGAAAGTTTTATTATTTGAAAATTTCCAAAGAGGAAATTGTCTTTCTTTTGAAAAAATACCTTGATGAACTGCTTGGGTTAGAAGGTGAGATCCGAGGACATGGCAGGTGTTTAAGGCAACAAAGGAGAACGCTTTATTCCTCTGCACGAGCAGGATTTTCTTTTTCTTCTGAAGGAGAGGAGATAAAGAGAAGGAACAAGCAGAGGAAAGAATAAAAACAGCTATTAAGATGGCTCAAGGCTGAAAGATTTCACAGAGTGCATTGAAATTCCCTGGTGGTGGAGGCGATAGCCCATTTTCAGCATGGTCAGATCTAATGTTCAAATTGAAATTCTCTACTGCTGCCGTGCAAGGCCTCCCTTTATCCACATCCCACCCTCCTATCTTCCACACCTACATATGCTTTGTTTGCATGTGAATTTTTGTAGAGAGGGAGCAATGGGCTGAGTTCACATCTGTTTATTATGTTATGGAATTAACTATGAGATAGCAGGAGCCCAAATGTAGAGGTAAGCATGACCACTTGGTCTAACGTTTTAATTTCTACATAGTGTAAAATAGGGATTAAAGACCATTTTATTAGAACCCACCGAACCCTGCCTCATGTATGCAAACCCAAGGACCTTGACTCAGATATAGCCTCTCCTCTGCATGTAAATTCATTTGACTGCAAACTTACTAAGCATTTCTTTATTTGATTTAAATCTTTATGGATATGTAAATCTAACTTGAATCATCGACATCTATACACTACCAAATGTAAAATAGATAGCTAGTGGGAAGCAGCCGCATAGCACAGGGAGATCAGCTTGGTGCTTTGTGACCACCTAGAGGGATGGGATAGGGAGGGTGGGAGGGAGGGAGACGCAAGAGGGAGGGGATATGGGGATATATGTATACATATAGCTGATTCACTTTGTTATACAGCAGAAACTAGCACAACATTGTAAAGCAATTATACTCTAATAAAGATGCTAAAAAAAAAAAAGCAACACTCAAAACTTGCAAAGACTTTTGAGGTCTTCAGGTATAATGTGCTAGAGAAGAAAGCAAGATGAGGACAGCAGTTGAAATAATACACTCAATGGCTCCATGAATTTGGAGCCAAGATATATTAGAATTAAGATTTCATTTTAAAAACAGATTTTTTTTTGCTTTCCAAAAAGATTCATGCTAGCTTTCCTTTAAATAACAAACTTATCTAATGCACTTAAAATATGATTTCTTTATGCACAACTGATTTACAAGTAACTTTTCAGGAATCCAGCTATTGACTAAGGAGAGGTATATGTGTTATGCAAAGCACTGTACTTAAGTACATTAAGGAATAAGCCCAGTCCATTATTTCTTAGCCTATCTAGTGGGTATTTGTATTTGTTTTGTTTTATAGCTTTTCCCCCCTCTTTGATTTACATTTACGAGACAATCAGGATGATGTGAAACGGTTTTTATTTTTATGAGCAAAAGGAACCGCACCAACCACAAGTAACAGAACACTGCCACAACTGAATTATGCAGGTCTCCCCAGTGGAATGAAAATTAAAAGGGTATTTTGTCCCTATTTTCACTTCTTATAGTGAAGTCATGCCCTAAGGATGTCTACTGGACAACTCAATTACAAATAGAAAGTTGTGGTTGCACCTACAGTTGTTACCAACCTAACTTGAAACCAATTCAAATGTATCAAACTTCAGGTAAGCTTTGGGGGGGGGGCGGTTTGTAGTTGTATGCTGGCAACTGACATGACCCTAATTAATCAGTCAAAATAACGAAGAATGGCCCAGTTCACCTCTTTCATGACTCCATGGGAATATATCATGAGAGTGTTGAGTTGAAATTTAGATGTGCCCACTCTTCCTAAAATAAAGGTGAACCTCAAGGCCATGTCATATTTGCTTCCAGTTACCTAAAGCTATGCACAAACATACTTAACAGATTCATTACATATACCCCATCACTAGTACTACCCTATCTTGCCTACACACACACACACACACACACACACACACAAACATACACACACACCACCTCTGTTTCTCAGAGGGTACAAATTGGCAGCCCATGAGCCAAACCCAGCCCACAGATGAGCTTCGCTTGGTCTGTACATTAATAATCACATTATTATAAAAGCCTGGGAGTTAACATTTGAAAATGAGATGTCACATAGAAATTCACATTTCTAGCTCTCTTAAGATATATATTCCACATGGCAACAATCAGCTGGAGCTTAGATACAAAGATCCCCTGTGAGCCCCCTTGGCTTTGCCAACGTCCCTACAATACCCCATTATACTTCATTCAGCTCACATGGCACATCTGGATTCCTAGCCTCTATAAGCATTTGGGTTTGCAACTTCTGTCCCCAAAAGTTTCCTTCCTCTGTGCTGTACCTTGAAAGAAACTTCTCTTTGAACACACTAAAAGCTATGCTGCTTCAATCAGTGAACCTCAGGAAATCTGAGTCCCTGTTTTTACTTTCTTAAAAATTCAAAAAGGTATCCCCATGTGTAACTTTAAGTCTTAAAACACAGGTGTGCAGCTCTTAATGACACAGATTCTAGCCATAAACTTATTTAGGCATTTTTTTCCAGCAATACAAGTTTTCTTCTACCTAAATGATTATTTTATTTTATTTTTTTTGTGATACGCGGGCCTCTCACTGTTGTGGCGTCTTCTGTTGTGGGGCACAGGCTCCAGACGCACAGGGCCAGCAGCCATGGCTCACAGGCCCAGCCGCTCCGCGGCATGTGGGATCCTCCTGGACCGGGGCACGAACCCGTGTCCCCTGCATCGGCAGGCGGACTCTCAACCACTGCGCCACCAGGGAAGCCCTACCTAAATGATTTTAATCCAGTTATTAAGAAAGTAACATATTTGTTTAAAATGATTCTCTTTTGGGAACTAACATGGAAGTAGAAAAATTAAGCATTGTACTTACAGCTTAGTGTGTAGTTTGAAAAGCACTGTGCTTTTCTGTATATAATAAAAGGTAAAAAAGTTGATTGAAATATGTAAGAGAAAGCCTGCATTAACAAAAGTGCTGTTTATGCTTGGGAAATGAAGGCTATTATTTTTAGGAAAAACTCAGTGTAATCAAATATGGGATACAGACAGGGGATGCTAAAGTGTTATAGCTATACACTCACTGCCATAAAACACCTTTACTATTGAAATTCCTGCATTCAAAATAACAATAGTAACTTTGTTACTGTGCCTCTGAAATGTATAACCCCCAAACATTTCTTTTCCCATTGAAGCAATTGTTCTATGATGCATGCTTTCCAGAGAGTTCTCCTATTGCCCTTTGGCAAAACATACTGTATTGGAGGATATGGTTTGCATCACAAAAATGTTATTTTTGCTCCAATTAGGGATTGTAGTATTTTATACTGAGATTTCTCCGGTATTTTCAAAGTATGCCTTACTGAGGAAATTTTATTTTTATATCAATATAAGTTTTCAGGTTGCTATATACTTAGTAAAATACAGCGAAATGACACAGTATTATCTGAGGTGCTCCAATTCCCCGGGAAACCATCCCCTTGGTTCTCACCAGACATATGATGAAATGCACCATTATTATTCTATTTCAAATGACGGGAGTAAGATTCTAAGTTATCTGCTCAGTTCATATGGCAAATTAAAGAAAGCAACAGATTCTGTGGAATAAAGGCAAATAGTATATCTAGTTCTCTATCTTGATTACCTATAGATCTAAAACTCTGTAAACAATTTTAAAATAAATTTGTCTTTGTAGAGGGCTACAGTTGTTGGTCCCATAGACTAGTGAAGAAAAAAATTGAAGACATTTGGCTTGGAATGGAATCTAGCCATGTGAATTTTATCTCTTAGACTCAGTACTCGCAGCTGTGAAATGGGTGTGACAATTCTTCCTCATTAGTTTTGGCAAAACTTAAATAAGATGATATACCTGTTAAATCTCTTTGTTATAGCAGACTAACTTTACTCAAGATCAGTAGTTAGAGTAGTTAGCTACCTACTATTCAGTAGTTATTTATCTAACTACCTCACTAATCCTCATATATAAGCATGCATCAGAATCACCTGGAAGGCTTATTAAAATGCACATTACTAAGTCCCATCCCCAGAGTTTCTGATTCAGTAGATCTGAAATAAGGCCTGAGAATCTGAATTTCTATCAAAGCAAAAATAAACAAATGGGAACTAATCAAACTTATAAGCTTTTTCACAGCAAAGGAAACCATAGACAAAATGAAAAGATAACCTACAGACTGGGAGAAAATATTTGCAAACAATGTGCCCAACAAGGGCTTAAACTCCAAAATATACAAACAATTCATACAACTCAATAACAAAAAACCAAACAACCCAATCAAAAACTGGACAGAAGACCTAAATAGACAATTCTCCAAAGAAGATATACAGATGGCCATTAGGCACATGAAAAGATGCTCATCATCGTTAATTGTGAGAGAAATACAAATCAAAACTACAATGAGGTATCACCTCACACTGGTCAGAATGGCCCAAATTAAAAAGTCTATAAATAGCAAATGCTGGAGAGGGTGTGGAGAAAAGGGAACCCTCTTGCACTGTTGGTAGGAATGTAAATTGGTGCAGCCACTATGGAGAACAGTATGGAGCTTCCTTAAGAAACTAAAGATTGAGTTGCCATATGATCCTGCAATCCCACTCCTGGGCATATATCCAGACAAAACTCTAATTCGAAAAGATACCTGTACCCTTATGTTCATAGTAGCACTATTTACAATAGCCAAGACATGGATGCAACCTAAATGCCCATCAACAGATGAACGGATAAAGAAGATGTGGTATATATATACAATGGAATACTACTCAGCCATAAAAAAGAATGAAATAATGCCATTTGCGACAACATGGATGGACCTAGAGATTAGCACACTACGTGAAATACATCAGAAGGAGAAAGACAAATACCATATGATATCACTTATAAGTGGAATCTAAAATATGACACAAATGAACTTATCTACGAAACAGAAGCAGACTCACAGATATAGAGAACATACTTGTGGTTGCCAAGGGGCGGGGGCATGGGGAGGGATGAACTGGGAGTTTGGGATTAGCAAACTATTATATATAAAATGTACAAACAATGAAGTCCTACTGTATAGCACAGGGAATTATATTCAATATCTGGTAATAAACCATAATGGAAAAGAATATGAAAAAGAATATATATATATATATATATATAAAATGTATAACTGAATCACTTTGCCATACAGCAGAAATTAACAATTAACACAACATTGTAAATTAACTATACTTCAATTAAAAAATTTTTTTTAATAATTTTTTAATTTGTTTGAATTTCTAACCTGTTCCCAAATGATGCTAATGCATCCAGGGCACCCACTTTGAGAACCACTGCTTTAACACTGTAGCTAAATCACACTAAATATAATGCTTGGAACAGTAGGCCCTCAAAAAGTTACCATTATTTCACTGTTTATTGAAATCCAATGGACAAATACAAAATTAGTTACAGGTCTTCAAAAGAAATTCTAATAAAAGTAAGGATAAAATAGCGATATCAGATGTACTTTAATTCCTATTTTCTTCAGTAAATCATAGATTTGGCAGAATAATAACTTATTATCTGTCCAAAGCAATATGTTGACTTCACCATTGTTTTCTGATTCTGTTTCTATAGGTAATTCTGTGACTTCCCCAATTCTGGTGATTCAACGGAACTCATAAAAGATAGGCCCACCTATTTTACTGAATATAGTTCTTGACATAGATGATATTTGGTTGATTTTATATTATATAAATGCATGAATAACTCTGGCATTCAGAAATGATAATATTCTCCATTCCTAGATCAAATCAGAAAGCCATGTG
Organism: Monodon monoceros; assembly: GCF_005190385.1. Taxonomy (NCBI): domain Eukaryota; kingdom Metazoa; phylum Chordata; class Mammalia; order Artiodactyla; family Monodontidae; genus Monodon; species Monodon monoceros. The sequence continues at coordinate 50,326,684 of NW_021703782.1, read as the reverse complement.
CGTTCGAATGAGTTTAAAAGAAAGAAAACCTGCCTGTCTCAAGTTAAAGTAAAGCATGACTAATGCATTGGAGGAACATTTTTACAACAGTTCATCCTGGTAAAAATATTACTTCTGTAGCCATGCCAAGGTGAGTGTCGGGTTAGGTTATCTGCAATTCAAGTGCCAGATGTGTGTGTGCACTTGTGTGTGCCTGCCTGTGGGTGTGTGTGCATGTACGTGAACTCCCCCCTAGAGAGCTATAGACACTCCCAGCCACAACTTCACAGAAAGTTCTCCTCACAGAGAGCGATGTTCAGTCCTCTCTGGGTAATTTTGTGCCCTCTTCATTCTTTCCCTATCTTCTCTTGACACTCTTTGTTGAACTAGCTACTGTTTTTCTCCAACCCGCTAGCTTTTCAATAAGTTTCCTGTTGTGCATTGGGATAGCAGTGTTCACGGAAAATTGCTTTGCCTAGGTGATCCAAGGCAAAACCCTCCCACCTTTTTTTTTTTTTCAAATAATTTAGAGACAAGTAACAAAGTGCTTACAGTGCAAGAATTTACTCCAGAAGACTCCAAACCATTCGCTGACTTTTTACAGTTTAATCCCAGCTCCAATTTCATAACTGGTGCTCAAAGCAGAAGAGATGAACAGAGGTGTGCAGTTGAAAAGACACTTACAGCTTTTCATTTGAAGATTTCAAAAACATTAACCAATGCACTCACATTGCTCTAAAATTATATGGAGAACTAGTACAGTCTGCTCTACAAAGAACTTGGGGAATGAGAGCCAAGAATGATTCAATAACTAGTTGTGAAGGTAACAGAGATTGAAATCAGAATTTTCACAGGAGCCTATTATTGGTAAGAAAACCTGGCGAGTTCAACTAGTTCATTTTCCAGCCTCCAGACAGGACTCTATCCAAAAGTATCAGTTCTGAAAAATACCTATTTTGGCCTCCATGTCAAATTCTCTGATTGATGGGGCTTCAGCAAAATGACAACAAAGTTAGGTAGCACATGTGTGCTATTTTAAGAACTTTACGTGTCTTAATTCATTAAAGCCACATAACAGACCTGTGACTTAAGTTTTATCATCCTCCCCACTTTCCATTTGAGGAAGCTGAGACTCCCAAAGATAAGCAACTTGCCCAAGGGTCACAAAGCTTGTAAGGGGCAGAGCCAGGATTTGAACACAAGCATTGTGGGTCAAGAGACTCTCACAGTGGAAGTTCCTTGGGACAGTGGAGAAACAACCCCCAAAAAATCCTTCCCAAACTGTATCATGGGAAAAATAATGAAATACATGTAACCTAAGCCCAGAGCCCTAGTTGCTTCCTTTTTTCATTTGATTGGTGGTCAAATTCCCATCTAGCCTCCCAGGGAGGTTCCTGAGAAGCAACTGACACAAACAACACCAACTACCCAGAATCACCTGTGCTACTGCCAGGTAACTAGTTAGCCTTTTTACCTCATTATCTTAGGCCCTAAATTAGGGCAAAGACTAGAAGCCACCAGGCCTCAAGGCCACCATACCTCCAGGCCACTGCCCTCACACCCTCCCTTCTGGATCTCACAGCTCTGGTGGCCAGGAACACAGAGACAGCTACCAAGAAGGAAAAACAATTTTGAATTTATGTTCCCCCAACCAAAGCTCCAGCTCCAGCTCCATTGTCTGACCTGAAAACCCAATTTTGACCTTACCAAACACCAGAAAACTCCTTCGTGACTTTAGAATACTGAGGAAGGTGTCGTGTCAGCAACACAACCAAGGAAAACCAGTGCTACCTTCCATCATTCGTGCCCCCTGAGATCATCTGCGCAGCTCGGGGTAACCAAAGAGACTTAACGCTGCCTCAGGCCCTGCCTTTGACACAGAAACCATCAGAGAAATCACTTTTACTCCGACACTTATTCCACAGAGATTTATTGAAGGCTTAGGCCAGGTTGATGCTAAGACAGTAAAGATCTAACACTCATCCTTAAGGCGTTCTGAGTTTATTCTTCTCTGTGCCTTGCTGTCTTCCAACCAGAAACAATAACTACCCCCAACTCCTTCCCAAAGGTGCCACTCAGATGTCTGAGACATGAAAACTGTGAGAAGGAATGTTTCAGCAAAGCCCCGATCCCTAGAAAAGCAAATGTCGCCGCGACAGTCCACAGCACACACACTCCAGCATTGCTCTACTTTAATTCCTCGCTTCCCTGAACACTTTTAAACTTTTTCTCTGGAGTCAACCCAAGCTCGGCAGAATTTCCAGATCCGTGGAAGTGCAGCACGCAAGCAGCCCCATTTCCTGACAACGCTGCAAAGCTTCAGGGAACACATTTTGTTATTTCCACATTTATGAGTTGAGCTGAAGCCCTGAGCCTGACTCTGGACCAGCCCGCCCCAGCCTGGGAGCGCTGCAGGCGTGGGGTGGGCGGGGTAGAACAGCGCTAAGGAAAGGAAGGGGCACGCGCAGAAGAGTTAATGATAAGGAATGTTCCAGTGGCTGCTTAGACGGGAACACTGGCATCGAAGGGGGTCTCTAAAAGGGACTGAGGTGTGGAGATCATTTTCTGAGCCCTATTCAAGACTCTTCCCGTGATAATGTTCTGGCATCAGTGCAAAGAAAGCAAACTTGTGAGAAATGTGTTTCATTCTCTAAATGAACTCTTTCTTTTTTAAAGCACTCTGAAAGATGAGGCAAAGGGACTATACAGTATTTCAACAATAACAAAAATGCTCAGCACTTAATATATACACAATATCATGCTAGGCCCTGGTGGATGGTCCAAATAAAAATGTAACCAGGGAAAGCATTTTGGAACGTCCATAAGGTGTCAGACATTTGGTTAGCAACCAGAAATGCCAAGATAGATGAGACACGGCTCTGGCCCTTTGAGGAATTTTTAATCTAGTTTTAGAGAAATCATATGGAAAAGAAAGCTGGCCATGTTGACTGACAGTATTTAAGGGTAAGTCCTTAGATCTACTCTTTTCTTTTCTTTTTTTTTTTGTTGTTGTTGAAGTGGCTTGTCAAGAAAAGAAAATGTCTTTTTACATACAGATTGCCAACAGACACATGAAGAGATACTCAACATCTCTTATTACTATAGAAATGAAAATCAAAACTACAATGAGGTATCATCTCACACTGGTTAGAATAGCCATCATCAAAAAGCCTACAAATAACAAATGCTGGAGAGGGTGAGGAGAAAAGGGACCCTTCTACACTGTCGGTAAGAATGTAAATTGGTGCAGCCACTACAGAGCTTCCTTAAAAAATGAAAAATAGAATGACCATACGACCCAGCAATCCCACTTCTGGGCATATATCCAGAAAAGATAAAAACTTTAATTCAAAAAGATACGTGCACCCCAATGTTCACAGTAGCACTATTTACAACAGCCAAGACATGGAAACAACCGAAGTGTCCACTGGCAGATAAATGAATAAAGAAGATGTGGTACATATATATGATGGAATACTACTCAGCCATAAAAAAGAATGAAATAATGCCATTTGCAGCAACATGGATGGACCTAGAGATTATCATACTAAGTGAAGTAAGTCAGACAGAGAAAGACAAATATCGTATGACATCACTTATATGCAGAATCTAAAAAAAATGATACAAATTTATTTACAAAACAGAAACAGACTCACAGAGAATGAACTTATTGTTACCAGGGGGGAGGGCTGGGGGGGAGGGATAGCCTGGGAGTTTGGGATTGACGTGTACACACTGCTATATTTGAAATAGGTAACCAAAAAGAACCTACTGTATAGCACAGGGAATGCTGCTCAATATTCTATAATAACCTAAATGGGAAAAGAATTTGGAAAAGAATATATACACATGTATATATAACTGAATCACTTTGCTGTACACCTGAAACTAACACAACATTGCTAATTGACTATGCTCCAATATAAAATAAAAAATTTTTAAATATCTATCCTGTTAGCAACTTTCAAATATATACATTAAAAAAGAAGAATATACTGGTAGATACAAAAAAAAAATTAAGCAAGACATAAACATGCAAAACACCCAGTAAAAGTGCACAGGCCAGCAAATGGGGTTCAAAATCTATCCCTGTCCGTTTCTCACTGGGGGATCTTACATGAGTTTCCATTTCCACATCTGTAAAAAGACAATCATATAATTGTCTCAGAGAGTAGTGAATTTATATAAGAGAACTGACGACAAGGGCTAGTTGTGTTGTGGTCAGCAAAGGCTGGTCTTCGGCTTCCCCCTCCTCTAGTTTCTCATAATAACACCTCGGAATTCTTTGGAGAGAGAATGAGATAATGTGCTTAAAAGTACCTAGCACAAGGCTTAGCGCAATAAATATTCCCTTCCTACTGACCTAGATTGCTGAGCCACCATGCAGCTGGACTCTTGACAGTACCCAAATTTTGTGTTCTTCCATGCCCATTCTGCGTGCTCCTACATGGTCTAAGATCTTTGAACCAATCTCGTGAATGTGTGTGTGGACTTTGGGGCATAGGGAGGAGAAAGTTGCAGGTCCTCAGAAATGACTCCTCCTCCATGTTCACCACTGCCCTCACCCCAGAAAACAGGTGTAAAGGATCTAGGCTCGGGCATGGAAAGGATCAGCCCTTATAGGGTTCAAGGAAAAGGAAATTAATACATTCTTTCTTCTTCCAACAAAACCACAGACACAGGCAATACTGGTTCAAAATAGAGTCAGTTTTAGTGTATAAATGTAAAATAAGATCAAGCAAACAAAGATACAACATTCAACCCGAGAACTGTGTGGCAAAGTGGAAAATCTACCGTCTTGGTATTGAATATGGGTGTGGGAGTTAATGGATGAGTGGTACATAAATGAGTCTGAACTCTTCGCTTGCATCCACGTGGGCGTCCTTTGGACATTCCCCAGTAGAATCCATTTGATATGGAGCAGTGACCATTCATCCAGTGCCAGACCCTGTAAGAGATGTTTCACATACTATGGCACATTCCAGTATATCCATGGCTCTGTAGGGCAGAAGAGAGGAAATGGTTGATTCTATCCAGGTAGGACTCAAAGCAGAAGCAATTCCTAAAAGAAAGACCATGAGCTAGTTATAAAACTAAAAGGTGACAAAGCTTGGATTCATTTCTAAATGTTTTATGAGAAAAATGATACTGCCCAAATCACATGTTCAGTCTCATTTTAAAGGTGTCATGGGTATTACCTGGTTAAGGTATAGTACTGTAGTGAACGTTCAGTGGCCCAGACTGGGTGATCTCATTTGCCTCTGTATGTATTTGTGCATCTATGGTGGGAGTGGGGAATAGGGATAAGTCATTACAAGGTGCTCTAGGGAATCCCAGCTGGGCCTTCAGTAATTCTCATTCTGATGACGATACCACCCACTGGGAAGGTTTATCAAAGTGTGAGGGTCTTTTTGTCATCAAAACTAAGACCGGAGATTTGAACTGACATTTAGTAGGCCGGGGCCAAGGAGGTTAAAGTCATAGGACGCATAGGTCTATCCCAAAGTAGAGAAGGTTAAGGGAGAAAAAGAAGACTTCTTAAGTATTTGCTTAAATACCAATAATATGCCAGGTGCTACAGTAGGATGTATATACATATATAAACTAGTATAATCTAATTTAATCTTTAAAATTTTTTCTTTCATTTTTTAAAATTGAAGTATAGTTGATATACAGTATTGGGTTAGTTTCAGGTATACAGCAAAGTGATTTAGTTATATATGTATTTTTTTTCAGATTATTTCCGTTATAGGTTATTACAAGATACTGAATACAGCTCTCTGTGCTGTACAGTAAATCCCTGTTGCTTATCTATTTTATGTATAGTAGTTTGTAACTATTAATTTAATCTCTAAAACAACCTATGAACTCTTCCATCAAATATATCAATCTCTCCCCTACCAAGATATTTTTCTGAGTCTTAATCAGTTTCCATCACCAGACCCTTTCCAATGGACCAGGCATGTCTCTCAAATTGGTGCCTGAAATTGACTATGAAAGGATTTCACAACCCATCGATATATATTTTTTAAGTATGTAAGTGGAATCATCTGCTCTCACCACCATTTCATAAAAAAAGAAACACCGAAACATCAAACAAGGAAGGAGTACATAATCTCAGAATAAAAGATGGTCGGAGCACTGACAACCTCATCAAGGTCCATGTCCCAGCTCTGGATCAATATTCCGAGACCGCTAACCTAAATATCTTGGGCAATTTGATCTTGGCAAGACCACTTCTTAAAGGGTGGGGCAAAAAGTCAGACTAATTCATGGTTCAGGGAAAACAGAAAGGCCCCAAACCAGTGACCCTGAGCAAAAGAAAGAGAGCTGGGGGGGGGGCGGGAAGGCCAAAAAAGAAAGAGCAAGTAGCCATCTTTGGAAAAAGGGGTATCCAGGGTTTCCTAGAGCTTTCCTCTGCTTTTTAATAGGATTATTAGAATCAGAAACTATGCTCTGGAAAATTCACGCCTTAGGAGTGCTGTTTTCTTCTTTCTACACTTTGTCAAAAGTTTAAAAGCTTTTCTCTGATTCACTGTCTTTTATGATTTCCGTTGGTCTTTCCTTCTTTCTTTCAGCCCCTTTGTTGCTCTTTCCTCTCCCCACCCCCCAACATGATAGCAACGTTTTCCTGGCACTTTTGTAATCGTCTTCTGACTCCCAGTAGCTCCTTTCGACTAGCTCTACAGTTTAGTAAAAACAGTCAGGCAAGGCTACCAGCAGAAGAGGTAGAATACGTCAGCAGCAGAATGGAAGATCCATGGACTTTGGAGAAGGTAGGCGCAGCCTGGTTTTGAATCTCAGCTAAGAGTCCTTCTTGGCAGCATTATTTAACCTCTTTGAGATTCAGCTTCTTTATCTGCAAGATGTGTTTAGCACTACCTAACCCACTGGGATGAAGATTAAATAAGTGTATGGAAATTAAGCAGAAGTCCCTTTCAAGAAATGCTGGTTTGTTCTTCATCTCCCTTTTTCCCCTCTTCCGGATTTTTCAGAAATGTTCTGCAGTTGCCTGTTTTGTAGGTCTTTCCTAGTCTTTTAATTTACTCATTTCCTGTCATATAGGCTCACTGTGACAGAATTTAGGCAGACTACATCCAAGAGATTCAACCAACACCCACTGGCTTGCATAAATAATTTTCAAGCACAGCTGACAACTCACAACTTGCTTCTTCTTGCATTTCAGATACTCCCCCAGACAAAGAGCGCTCAGCTTCACCTCAGCATCCTACATGACCAATTGTCGAGGGCTCATCCAACTGAAAGAAAGACTGAAGAGGATTCAGTATGATTTTATCTGGATTGATGTGATTTTGGGGGTTTGGGGGGTGCTTCTGTTTGTTTGATATTGGATAAAAGCTCATTTAAAAGAAGTACCCATTTCAACATAAGAACTAATTCTTTTCTTTCTGCCTGTATTTCTCCTAATGAGAAGCAGTAAATCAATACACAGTTCTTACATAGAGGCAGTAAATCTTGGCAGTTAGCCAGTCAGTGTGGGTTTAAATTCCAGCTCTGCCACTTACTATGTGACTGTACAAATTATTCAATTGCTCTGTGCCTCAGTTTCCTCACCTGTATAATAGGGTAATAGTATTTACCTTATGGAGTCACTATGAGAAATGAAAACTCAAAGTGAAATGTTTAGGACAATGTCGGGTACATGGTAGGTAGACAGAGATTATCACTATTATTAAGTAGTAGCTTTTCAGCAATAACTAGTGAGTACCTACTAAGTGTTAGGTGCAGTCCTACAGCTATGAAAGGTTAAAAAAGGATCCCCAGCTCTTCTTTGCTTTCAGGAATCTCATAAATAGGGAATAAGGGAACTGGTGAAGATTGTTTTGTAGCTTATAAAGCACTTCCCAGAGGCAGGTGGTATAATTATTATTATCCTCCTTATTGTGCACATAAATAATAGATGGTTTAGCATTAAGTGTCTTGCCCAATGTCACTTAACTAGAGAACATCAAATCAATAGTGTTTCAGGGATTTTGGACTCTAGATATCCATGCTATCAATACTTCACCTCCAGCACATTGTGACTCACAAAATGTGTCAGAGGGTGTTTCACCTTCCTTATTCTTTTTAAGAATTTATTTGGTGCCTAACAATTCAAGTGAAGCCATAGCAGTTAGGCAGAGCATTCTTTATCCCCAGTTATGTGGGCACCAGGATCCCAGGGCGTCTTCCCACCTCAGCGAGGAGAACCTGGAATCGGGGACCCTGCCTTGTCTGGACCACTGTCGAAAGCCTTCCTTGCCCACACTGAGTCTAGAACTACAATCCACATTCTAAAGGAGCATTAAAAGCTTTGCATCCATACTGAGAATGAATAATTGAGTCTTTCAATGATTTCTGTCCATGGGAACAAATTTATTTATTGATGTTAACATAAGAAAACACCATTGGTAAAGGAGACACAGTTCATGTGTCACTGCTTCTGGAATCTCCAACAAATGCTTTTGCCACCATAACAACTCCAGCATCGAGCACAGCACATGGCACATAGTAGGTGCTCAATAAAAAGTTCTTGGATGAATAATGACTATATTGTATACAAAATGTTGAAAAGGCTTTAAAGTCTGCTTTAGGCTTTTATTAAAATGAGAAACCTGGTTAGCTTTTAAGAATATTTTGTAGAATTGCAATGGCTAATCCTAATTGTCTTTCCTTTCCTTCTTTGACTGTGAAGAAGCAGCATGGCACAACTGAAAGGGCACTGGACTAGGTGTGGCAAGCCTGGGTTTCCTTTCAAGCCTTATAATGGAATTTATTTTGTGACATAGAATGAAACACATTAAGACCTCCTCTCCAGATCTTGGTTTTCGATTCCGTCAAGTGCAAAAGCTAGACTGCGTTAGTTCAACTCTCACTGTCTGTGCATTCAAATATAACTTTTATATTTGTATAACCTGAAAATACAGGATGAAAAATATCTGATGAAAGTAAACAATAGACAAACATTGTCCTGTGTGCACCTCTATCCCCTTTAAGACAACTTCCTCTCTGGAGCTTGCCCTGCCCTGCCTGAGGTCTTTGCCCTCAAAATAGGTTTTCGTTTTATCAACTACTGCATAACAAATGACCCCTAAGCTTAGAGGCTTAAAACAACAAACACTCAGTCTCATAGTGCCTGTGAGGCAAGAATCTGGACACAACTTAGCTGAGTGCCTCTGGTTCAAGGTCTCTCATGAGTTTGTAATCAAGCTGTTGTCTAGGGCTCCAGTTACATCAGGCTCAACTGAGGCTGAAGGATCTGCCTCCAAACTCACTTAGGTGACTGTGGCCAGGCTGTGGTTTCTTGCTATGTGGGCCTCTCCATAGGCTATCTGAGGGTCCGCATGACATGGCAGCTGGTGGTCTGAGAGGGGAGAGCCATAGGCTGCCCAAGGCAGAAGGCAAGGTCATTTGAGAACTATTCTTGAGAATGACATTCCATCACTTCTGTCATATTCTTGTGTTGGAATCAAGTCAGCAAATCCAACTCACACACAAGGGTGTGAGTACCAGGAGGGACCATTGGGTCCATCTTAGAGACTGCCCACCACAGCTATCACTTACACACTTATATGAACTTCAGATGTTAGTGGTAATCAGGGCGTCTTAGTCCATTCAGGCTGGGTAGCTTATGAACAACAGAGGTTTATTTCTCATAATTTTGGAGGCGGGACGTCTAAGATCAGGGTTGGCAGCATGGTTGGGTAAGGCCCACTTCTGGGTTGCAGACTTGTCGTTGTATCCTTACTTGGTAGAAAGGCAAGGAGGTTATCTCAGGCCTCTTTATGAAGGCATTAGTCTCATTCATTAATCACCTCTCAAAAGACTCCACCTCCTAATACCATTGTATTGGCCATTAAGATTTCGATATATATAGGGCTTCCCTGGTGGCGCAGTGGTTGAGAGTCCGCCTGCCGATGCAGGGGACACGGGTTCGTGCCCCGGTCCGGGAAGATCCCACATGCCGCGGAGCGGCTGGGCCCGTGAGCCATGGCCGCTGAGCCTGTGCGTCCGGAGCCTGTGCTCCACAACGCGAGAGGCCACAACAGTGAGAGGCCCGCGTACCGGAAAAAAAAAAAAGATTTCAGTATATGAATTTGGGGGAAATACAACCATTCAGATAATAGCCCAGGGGGTATTCATTTTCATTGTGGGACACCAGCCTCTGTCCACTCTACGAGGAATTTCATACGTGCTTGATGCAGGGCAGAAGTTAAGTGGTGAGGTAGGGAATACCATGGGGAGGAAAAGTATATAGCTCCCATTAAAAGGGAAACCATAGCCATATTTATTGTGTCCATTTATATATGGTGTCCAACCACAGACTAAGCATTATACGGTGGACACACAGCAGATAGGGTTATATCAAATGTATTCACCTACCCCAAGGAACAGTATATTTGCTCTTGGCTTTGTCCCCCAAACCTCCACCACCCCACAAAGAGAATTAACTGAAAAAAATTTCTCAACCTACTTGAAAACCAGAGGCAGAATACTATAGTGATTGGAAAATACAGATCTCTTGCACCTTCCTAGTTGTAAGTGTGCCACTTAAATTCTCGAAATCTAAGTTTCCTCGTCTGAAAAAAATGATGTTATCACCCAACCTAAGTATCTCACAGATGTATGATGAAGAGTTATTGCTGAGAAAGTGCTTTAAATATTGAAGCACCATCCAAATGGAAGAAGGTATTATGATTATGCAATTTTCTTGGGCACAGTGACGGAACCAACCCTTGACCTCTCCCCATTTTTTAGCAGACGTGTGCAAACCTCCACTGGTCATTAGACATTTGCAGAAAACATGTTATTATTATCGAAAAGTGTGAGCCTATCGGTCAACAATGCTCCACTAGTCAAAACTGCCTGAACTGTGCTATGGTGACAAATAACCCCCAAATCTGCGTGGTGTAAAACCACAAAGCATTACTTCTTGCTCATACTCTTATGTCTATCCCAGGTTGACTGACGCTCTGCTCTGTGTCATATCAATTTGTTGGGTCTTGGGCTAATGAAGCAGCCACTGGTCCATGCAGCAGGAAGGGGGAAGGACAGCAACTCACACACTGGCTCTTAAGTGGCCCAGTAGTGACACACACCATTCTCTCTCACTGTATTGTCCAAAGAAAGTCCTATGATGGCCAAGACTAACTTCAGAGGGTAGAGGGGCCATCCTCCCATGTACCCAGGAAGAGAGCAGCATTGTGGGAATCAGGAGGCAACACTGCCTTACGAGAAGATAAAGGTTTGTATTTCCAAGCTCCAGGGGACAATCCACCTGTGATGGAGTTCTAATTTGTAGGCAAAGCCTCTTATTTATGAATCATTTAAGATTATTTTTTCTGCAAAATGATTACACCAAATTATTTTTTATTCTAAAAAATTCAGTGTTTATTAGGAAACCTTATCAACACTTCCCGCAGTGTGTCTCTAGGTCATCTTTTCACAGAGAGGAGTCTGAAGTGGCTCTGTGTGTGCCTGTGTGCGTGCATGTGTGAGCATGTTCTCGGGACGCTGGGAAATGGAAAGGCATGACTGCCTTAAGGTCAAGTTTAGTCAATGCTTATAAATTTCTATTTGCAAGGTTAATGACTTCGCCCCTTCTAATTTAGTGGCACTGAAACTTGTTAAAAACTTGTTAGTTCGGTGGCATCTGTTTTAGATAGCCCTTCAAATAACAGGCTACTTGCATTCCCCAACCAAGCCTCCTCTCCCTGGGATTCCTAGCACCATGCTCATCCGAAAGCACAATGAACTGAGCCTTCATTAGTTCTGGCCTCTCGTTAGCTCTTCCGTTAACTAACGCTATAGCTTTGGGAAAGTTGCTTTACCTCTCCAGGCCTTATCTCTAACATGAGGGAGTTGGCTGGGAGAATTCCTTCCAGCTAAAAGCGCTTATGGTTCTAAGTAAGGCTGCGAAGCCAGAGAGAGAGTACGTGTGTTTCTTCCTCTTTCCTGAGTTTATCAGCAACGGAAGAGGCTATCTCAGCAAAAGCATAGCCTCCCAGCAGACAGCAGAACGCCTTTGAAGCTCATTCACAGTTCAGTACCTCTCAATCTGTTATTTCCTCAGATCCCTCCTTGTAAGCCTTGGGGTACAGAACCTCAGCAGGAAAGTGCAATTTACATGCACTGTACTTTAAATACCTGGTTCCTTACTTAAAACAGAAAGAATATGCACAAATGTTGAAAAGTATTCCTCTGATGATTCTAACTCCAGTTTTGAGAGGTTTTGTGGTGGTGGCGAGGTTGCTGATTTGAACCACAGGTTAAGGTTTTAACCATAGGTTAAAGCCATGAGTTTTGTTTCCTCTTTCATATATTTTATGGCCACATATGTGATAACTGATGGATTCAAAACATCTTGGAGCACAAGTCTAAGAGAATAGGGTCATATCCATTTGTATGGTTTTGTTGATATGAGGCCACTGAAGAAATGATTTTAGGAGAAGAAAAATGTCTCTTGGGTACCCAACTATAAACAGTTTCCCAAAAAGTGGCTTCAGAGACAAGTTAATGTTTTACTAGGAAATGTCTTCAACACCTTGAAAATGGTTGATCTCAGATTCACAGTCTTTCCTGAAGTTTCTGAATTTCAATGAATAATTTGGAAAGTCTAAATATTTTGGTGTCATGTACATTTCAATCCAAATCCTAGTGACTAACCTCAAGCAAGTTACATTAATTCTCTGAACCTCAATTTCTTCATCAACAAAATGGAAAGGATGCTTATCTAACGTATTATTATTAACATAAGTAAAGCTCAGAGTATAGAGACTATACACGACAGATGACCAACATCTTCATTCATGCAAAATTATTGGGGTAAGATTTGGATGGAGTGAGGTTTGCAGTGTTATTACATGTCAGCCTATTCCAAGCTTATATCAAAATATTAGATCAGACATGTAAAGAGTGGGAGGAAAAAGGATAAACTGATTTTGGCAAATCTGTCTCATGAATAAAGACAACCTTGTATTTGGGTTTTGTCACAATTTAACTGGAGTGCTTTGAGCTTCCTTTCTATTGATCACTGTGTTAGTAATATTCACCCCTGTTTTACTGTACTCTCTGACTTTATTGGTTCCATAGTATACACAGAGCCATTGTGTGTGACTAGACTTGGGAGTAAATAGATGTAAGACATCTATTTTCCTATATACCTCAATCTTAGGCGGGCCACGATGAAAAATAATGCGCACATAACTCTTTTTATAAATTTTATAAACAGCTTGAGCAATTTATTCTCAAGGATCAAACATTTCATCATCATTCAAGTAACTCCTCTAAGAAATGCCCTGCTAGTCACCTATTATATATGAGTTGGGCCGTAAATCATCTTGTACTATCAATATTTTCAAATAGAAATCCTGAGAAGACATTGAACAAAGTAAAATTTTGCTCTAGCAAAGTTCTATCTATACTTCTACTTAGGATCTAAAAAATATTCTTTCTTAATCCCCATTGGTCAAGTTTATAATTCAATCTTTATTCCGTGTCTTCAGTTCGTTCTGTAAATATCTTTATAACTTCCCCCACCATTTTCTGAGGAAAAGAACCAACGCTACTTAACTCTTGAGTTTCATGTCTTTTTGAAAAGCTCAACTCAGGGCTCTGTTTCCAGGTATCTGCTCATTTCCATCCATTAAGATTTCTTATTTTTATCCCTCTTGCTTGCATTGTTTTGCTCCTCTTGACAAATTCGGCTTGGTTTTCTCAAGCCCCAACCAAAGCACTACAGAATCTTAGTGCTAAATGATTTTCTCTAATCTTTCTATATGTGAGGAAGACAACACCTTGAGAAGTTACCTGTTTGTTACTTCTAGCTCCCTATTCTTTTTCATACGAACCAAGCTTGACCTCTCTTCTTTCTGGCAAGATAGGAAAAAAATTAAAAACGACTTGCTTTAACTTGAGCTTATAATTTTGATTCTGTGAATTATTTCCTCATTCATGACATTTGGGTATTTTGGTTAATGAGAAGTATGGAGGGAAATCGAGGGAAATAAGATTCATGGTATCTAATTCTTCTGCAAGTTCAAAATCTATGGTTAATATAGAGTGTAGTCATGTAATCTATCTAACGGGAAGGGGAGTTGTCTGACAGACTTCTTTCTTTTTGTCCATGTGCCACCTTACAGCTGTGGTCTTGTGGTAACATGGCTGGTACAATTAGAAACCAAAATTAGAAACCAAGCAACCACAAGAGGAAAAGACTCGGGAACAACTCTAGGCCCTGACCCAGAATTTCCAGCCAAGGACACTGCAGGAGCTCATGCTTTGCTGCACACACGGGCTCCAGTCTGTGGCTCTCTGAACAGAGGGCAATCTTCACATGCCTCACATGCATACCTGAAAACCTTCATGCTCATTTAACTGAGATTTTTCAACAAATCTCAGAGCAAAAGGAAACTAGGTAACCAGCTACTTAACTAAGGGCCATAACTCAACTCATCTTCAGGTGTTATGAGCAGTTTTGCTGCCATGATACACCACCTGAGAAATACCCAAGTGTTTTTCATCAGAACCACTGATATGAGCTTCCCTGACATTGAGCTACGGGGCTTTACTGTTATTTTAAAGAAAAATTATTGTCAAACACATGAATTTTTAAACATCTGTTTTCATTCTGAATTCCTCTTTCCCAAAGAAGTTTCATCAGTGAGAATTACCATCAAAGACTCAGGAATTTGAAAATATTCACTAACTCATACACAAAAATTAAACAAGTTGTCAAAGTCATGGATTTGGGAGTGAAGGGGAAGAGATTACAAACCATTTGTACGTGGTGATATGGCCTCAGGAGCACCAAAGATAAAAAGGACCAGTTGGATTTTTCTCTTTCTATCCAATTGTGTAGTGACATAAGGATAAATTCCAATATTCATCACCAGTTTAAAATTATTTCATTATGGCTCTCGGGTTGTCTGAGATATACATCATATGTTCATCCCCCAGAGAGCCACAGTGAATTAGAGGAATACTTCAGAACACTGCAGTCCAGAACTCCAGCCCCTTACCCAACAATGACACTCAGCTGGGTCAATAATACTTGCTTTTTAAAAAAATACAGGGATATGATATTACTCCTTTATTAAAACAGCCTTTTGAGCTGGTCTGTTTATGTGAATTTTAGAAAAACATTGTGTTGGTGAATTATGTTACAATTAGTGAAATTTCAGGAAGGAAAGCACTCAGGACGCATATTTTATGGCCATGTCACCCGAAATATTATTGCTAGTGTCTGGTTTATCAACAATCTGCTAGAGGGATGATGTTCTTCTTCTGTATTTTTAGGAGAGCAGGAGGAAGACTTGAGTAGTTATGATGTGGTCAGAGACTGATTTATATTTTTATTATATTGCTTCCCATAGCATTCAAATAATTCTGAGCAAAAAAGGGAAAAGGGGTAATTGTAACAGTACAAACTTGCTGTAAGACATAGAGTGTTCTCTTTACACTGTTTCTCAGTGTGAAGTTCTGCGTGATGTTTAATACTGTGGCTGGACTTTCAAGTCTGCTGAAATCACAATTCTCACGTAATTACACAAGGCACATCCTGCGGATCTGCAACCACAAACTAATGGCATAGAACGGAAGAAAAGATACCTGGGGGATGCAAGCATGTGAAATCCTTGTGTTTTTTTCCATCATAGCCAATAAGCAAATTAAACGCCATCCTGACACCCGTGGTTTTGACTCAAATACGAGTACCTGTGGGTTCAAAGAATGCCACTGAAACCCAGCTCGGGCCTGTTACTGACCATGTGTGTCTCGGATGATGTGTTTTAGGCATAGGGCTCCATGACCAGGGACAAGCTTAACTCAAACTACGCTGTGGTTTGGAAGAGTGTGCCTGCCAGGATCCTAATGCACTTATACCAGCCAGGGCTGGGTCAAGAGAGTGTCATTTGGTCCAAGGATAGGAGGCAAAGGCTATTTTAAGAACAATATGGTTTGGGGGGATCTCTGTGAAGTTTATGAGTCGTCAGAGAGGAGAACATAAAATTTGCTCTACGCATGTAATTAAAATACAGGGTAACTGAACTCAAGTGTAAGTCAGAGGAGAGCAGAGTGGAGCCAGGGGATCATAATAAGCGTCCTGGTTGAAGTGAAAAGCAATTTGTGGTGGGGCTTTCAAATTCCTACTTTAGTGGACCGATTTGGAAAGCTCACAGAGAGTCTTCCTGGCTGGGTAGGTTTACTTTCAGAGCCCTTTCATTTCCAAAAAAAAAAAAAAAAAGTCTCTAAAAATAGCAGTGGGGGTTGGTTTTGTTTTTTTCTGCAGGACAAATCACACAGTTTTATAAATGAATCCCTGTTTGTTGGGAGCAAACGGCTAAGTTGAACAGTAATCAGCATTCCTCTCCTCCGTCCATGATGGGGTGGGGGAGGGGACTAGGCCACAAACCCCATCTTCTCCCACACTTCCACCAGGCGGATCAAATTCCAAAGCGTATTCTAAATGCAGATTTATGAAATGGAAACAATGGAATGGGGGGGAGGAGACTTTACCTCCAAAAAAAACAACACATGTTACTAACTCTCCTGGACTTTCCTGTTCTGTGGACCGACCATCTGCTCGATGGATGGCATTATTCACTTGGTCGCAGAAGAGTGTGGTGTCAGGAACCACCCATCCTCCTGTGCAGAAGGGGCTGTAGGGATGGCTCCATTGTTAACCATGCTACCTGTTACCACAAACTGGTGGGCCTCCTACACGAGCAAGACGTGGTGCCACATAGAAGAACTAGACTGTTACTTCTATTCAGCCCTATAAAACAGACCCCTCACAGCCAAAGACCAGATTTATAAAGTGGTTGGGCATGGGCGACATAGAAGGTTACAAACAGATTAGGGAAGAACAAAGGATCCTCCACATGGTTTCGTATTATAAGTGATCTGTAAAAAGAACAATTAAGCAAAAACTCCTAGACATGGGCCACTGCCTCCAGAATCTCAATGTCTAAACATTTTGGGGAGGACAGTTTCCCTTCTTTTAAGTGGACTATTAGCTTAAAGTATAAACTATACTGAAATGCAGAACATCCGAGTGGAAAGGGCCTTAGCCTTCATCTGGACTAATATCATCGTTCCCCCTCCTGGGAAAAAGCATCCAAAGATAAAGCACAGACAACTTTCAAAACTACAAACCAGGAGGACCTTCAAGATGGCGGAGGACTAATACATGGAGATCACCTTCCTCCCCACAAATACATCAAAAATACATCTATGTGTGAAACAACTCCTACAGAACACCTACTGAATGCTGGCAGAAGACCTCAGACCTCCCAAAAGGCAAGAAACTCCCCACGTACCTGGGTAGGGCAAAAGAAAAAACAGAGACAAAAAAATAGGGATGGGGCCTGCACCTCTGGGAGGGAGCTGTGAAGGAGGAAAGGTTTCCACACACTAGGAAGCCCCTTCACTGGTGGAGACTGCAGGTAGCGGAGGGGGAAAGCTTCGGAGCCACGGAGGAGAGCGCAGCAACAGGGGTGCTAAGGGCAAAATGAAGAGATTCCCGCACAGAGGATCGGTGCCAACCAGCACTCACCAGCCTGAGAGGCTTGTCTGCTCACCCGCCGGGACGGGCGGGCCTGGGAACTGAGGCTCAGGCTTTGGAGGTTGGATCCCAGGGAGAGGACTGGGGTTGGCTGCATGAACACAGCCTGAAGGGGCTAGTGCGCCACAGCTAGCCAGGAGGGAGTCTTGGAAAAACTCTGGACTAGCCTAAGTGGCAAGGGACCATTGTTTCAGGGTGCATGAGGAGAGGAGATTCAGAGCACCACCTAAAAGAGCTCCGGAGATGGGCGTGAGCCACAGCTATCAGTGCAGACACAAGAGATGGGCATGAAATGCTAAGGCTGCTGCTGCAGCCACCAAGAAGCCTGTGTGCAAGCACAGGTCACTATACACGCCTCCCCTCCCAGGAGCCTATGCAGCCTGCCACTGCCAGGGTCCTATGATCCAGGGACAACTTCCCCTGGAGAACACATGGCGTGCCTCAGGATGTTGCAACGTCACATGAGCCTGCACCACCACAGGCTCACCCCACATTCCGAACCCCTCCCTCCCCCTGGTCTGAGTGAGCCAGAGCCCCCTAATCAACCTCTCCTTAACCCCCTCCTTTCTGGGTGAAGAACAGATGCCAGACAGTGACCTACATGCAGAGGTGGGGCCAAATCCAAAGTTGAACCCCAGGAGCTGTGCAAACAAAGAAGAGAAAGGGAAATCTCTCCCAGTGGCCTCAGGAGCAGGGGATTAAATCTCCACAATTAACTTGATGCACCCTGCATCTGTGGAATACCTGAATAGACAATGAATCAGCCCAAAATTGAGGCGGTGGGCTTTGGGACCAACTGTGGACTTGGGGTTTGCTGGATGCAACTGACCAGTTTCTGATTTTTATGTTTATCTTAGTTTAATTTTTAGTGCTTGTTACCATTGGTGGATTTGTTTATTGGTTTCATTGCTCTCTTCTTTGTTTTTAATTACTTTTCTTTTTTTTTTTTTTTTTTTTTTGCGGTACGCAGGCCTCTCACTGTTGTGGCCTCTCCCGTTGCAGAGCAACAGGCTCCGGACGTGCAGGCTCAGCGGCCATGGCTCACGGGCCCAGCCACTCCGCGGCATGCGGGATCGTCCTGGACCGTGGCACGAACCCGTGTCCCCTGAATCGGCAGGCGGACTCTCAACCACTGCACCACCAGGGAAGCCCTTATTTTTTCATTTTAATAATATTTTTAATTTTTTTTATTTTAATAACTTTATTTAATTTTATTTTTTCTTCCTTTCTTTCTTTTTTTTTTCTCCCTTTTCTTCTGAGCTGTGTAACAGATGTGGTCTTGGTGCTCCAGCCAGCTGTCAGGCCTGAGCCTCTGAGGTGGGAGAGTGGAGTTCAGGACAGGGGACCACCAGAGACCTCCCATCCCCACGTAATATCAATCGGCGAGAGCTCTCCCAGATATCTCCGTCTCAATGCTAAGACCCAGCTCCACTCAACAACCAGCAAGCTCCAGTGCTGGATGCCCCATGCCAAAAAACTAGCAAAATAGGAACACAACCCCACCCATTAGCAGAGAGGGTGCCTAAAATTATACGAAGTTCACAGACACCCCAAAACACACCACCAGATGTGATCCTGGCCACCAGAAAGAAAAGGTCCAGCCTCATCCACCAGAACACAGGCACCAGTGCCCTCCACAAGGAAGCCTACACAACCCACTGAACCAAACTTACCCACTGGGGGCAGAGACCAAAAACAACAGGAACTACAAACATGCAGCCTGAAAAAAGGAGACCCCAAAAACAGTAACTTAAGCAAAATGAGAAGAAAGAGAAATACACAGCAGATGAAGGAGCAGGATAAAAACCCACCACTCCAAACAAATGAAGAGGCAGTCTACCCAAAAAACAATTCAAAGTAATGATAGGAAAGATAATCCAAAATCTTGGAAATAGGATGGAAAAAACACAAAAACTGTTTAATAAGGACCTAAAAGAGCTAAAGAGCAAACAAACAATGATGAACAACACAATAAATGAAATTCAAAATTCTCTAGAAGGAATCAATAGCAGAATAACTGAGGCAGAAGAATGGATAAGTGACCTGGAAGATAAAATAGTGGAAAAAACTACCAGAGAGCAGAAAAAAGAATAAAAAGAATTGAGGACAGTCTCAGAGGCTTCTGGGACAACATTAAACACACCAACATTCAAATTATATGGGTCCCAGAAGAAGAAGAGAAAAAGAAAGGGACTGAGAAAATATTTGAACAGATTATAGCTGTATAAAAAACTTCCCTAGTATGGGGAAGGAAATAGGCAAGGCCAGGAAACACAGAGAGTCCCACACAGGATAAATCCAAGGGGAAACACGCCAAAATACATATTAATCAAACTATCAAAAATCAACTACAAAGAAAAAAATGTGGAAAACAGTAAGGGAAAAGCAACAAATAACATACAAGGGAATGCCCATAAAGTTAACAGCTGATCTTTCAGGAGAAACTCTGCAAACCAGAAGGGAGTGGCAGGACACATTTAAAGTGATGAAAGGGAAAAACCTGCAACCAAGATTACTCTACCCAGCAAGGATCTCATTCAGATTTGACAGAGAAATTAAAACCTTTACAGAGAAGCAAAAGCTAAGAGAATTCAGCACCACCAAACCAGCTTTACAACAAATGCTAAAGGAACTCCTCTAAGCAGGAAACACAAGAGAAGGAAAAGACCCACAAAAACAAACCCAGAACAATTAAGATAATGGTAATAGGAACATACATATTGATAACTACCTTAAATGTAAATGGATTAAATGCTCCATCCAAAAGACATAGACTGGCTGAATGGATACAAAAACAAGACCCGTATATATACTATGTACAAGAGACCCACTTCAGACCTAGGGACACATAATGACTGAAAGTGAGGGGATGGAAAAAGATATTCCACGAAAATGGAAATCAAAAGAAACCTGGAGTAGCAATTCTCATATAAGACAAAATAGACTTCAAAATAAAGACTATTACAAGAGACAAAGAAGGACACTACATAATGTTCAAGGGATCAATCCAAGGAGATATGACAATTGTAAATATTTATGCACCCAACATAGGATCACCTCAATACATAAGGCAAATGCTAACAGCTATAAAAGAGGAAATCAACAGTAACACAATCAGAGTAGAGGATTTTAACACCCCACTTTCACCAATGGACATATCAACCAAAATGAAAATACATAAGGAAACACAAGCCTTAAACGACACGTTAAACAAGATGGATTTAATTGATATATAAAGGACATTCCATCCAAAAGCAACAGAATACACTTTCTTCTCAAGTGCTCATGGAACATTCTCCAGGGTAGATCATACCTTGGGTCACAAATCACATCTTGGTAAATTTAAGAAAATTCAAACCATATCAAGTATCTTTTCCAGCCACAAGGCTATGAGACTAGATATCAATTAGAGGAAAAAAACTGCAAAAAATACAAACACATGGAGGCTAAACAATACGCTATTAAATAACCAAGAGACCACTGGAGAAATCAAAAAGGAAATCAAAAAACACCTAGAAACAAATGACAATGAAACACGATGTCCCAAAACCTATGGGAGGCAGCAAAAGCAGTTCTAAGAGGGAAGTTTAGAGCAATACAATCCTACCTCAAGAAACAAGAAACACCTCAAATAAACAACCTAAACTTACATTTAAAGCAATTAGAGAAAGAAGAACAAAAAAACCCCAAAGTTAGCAGAAGGAAAGAAATCATAAAAATCAGATCAGAAATAAATGAAAAGGAAATGAAGGAAACGATAGCAAAGATCAATAAAACTAAAACCTGGTTCTTTGAGAAGATAAAATTGATAAACAATTAGCCAGACTCATCAAGAAAAAAAAGGGAGAAGACTCAAATCAACAGAATTAGAAATGAAAAAGGAGAAGTAACAACTGACACTGCAGAAATACAAAGGATCATGAGAGATTACTACATGGAACTATATGCCAATAAAATGGAAAACCTGGAAGAAATGCACGAATTCTTAGAAAAGCACAACCTTCCGAGACTGAACCAGGAAGAATTAGAAAATATAAACAGACCAATCACAAGCACTGAAATTGAAACTGTGATTATAAATCTTCCAACAAACAAAAGCCCAGGACCAGATGACTTCACAGGCGAACTCTATCAAACATTTAGAGAAGAGCTAACACCTATCCTTCTCAAACTCTTCCAAAATATAGCAGAGGGAGGAACACTCCCAAACTCATTCAAGGCCACCATCACCCTGATACCAAAACCAGACAAAGATATACAAAAAGAGAAAACTACAGGCCAATATCACTGATGAACATAGATGTAAAATCCTCAACGAAATACTAGCAAACAGAATCCAACAGCACATTAAAAGGATCATACACCATGATCAAGTGGGGTTTATCTCAGGAATGCAAGGATTCTTCAATATATGCAAATCAATCAATGTGATAAGCCATATTAACAAACTGAAGGAGAAAAACCATATGATAATCTCAATAGATGCAGAGAAATATTTTGACAAAATTCAACACCCATTCATGATAAAAACTCTCCAGATGGTGGGCATAGAGGGAACCTACCTCAACATAATAAAGGCCATATATGACAAACCCACAGCCAACATCATTATCGATGGTGAAAAACTGAAACCATTTCCTCTAAGATCAGGAACAAGACAAGGTTGCCCATTCTCACCACTATTATTCAACATAGTTTTGGAAGTTTTAGCCACAGCAATCAGAGAAGAAAAGGAAATAAAAGGAATCCAAACCAGAAGAGAAGAAGTAAAGCTGTCACTGTTTGCAGATGACACGATACCAAACATAGAGAATCCTAAAGATGCTACCAGAAAACTACTAGAGCTAATCAATGAATTTGGTAAAGTAGCAGGATACAAAATTAATGCACCTAAATCTCTTTCATTCCTATACACTAATGATGAAAAATCTGAAAGAGAAATTAAGAGAACACTCCCACTTACCATCACAACAAAAAGAATAAAATACCTAGGGATAAACCTACCTAAGGAGACAAAAGACCAGTATGCAGAAAACTATAAGACACTAATGAAAGAAATTAAAGATGATACAAACAGATGGAGAGACATACCATGTTCTTGGATTGGAAGAATCAACATTGTAAATATGACTATACTACCCAAAGCTATCTACAGATTCAATGCAATCCCTATCAAACTGCCAATGGCATTTTTAACAGAAGTAGAACAAAAAGTTTCACAATTTGTATGGAAACACAAAGGACCCCAAATAGCCAAAGCAATCTTGAGAAAGAGAAACGGAGCTGGAGGAATCAGGATCCCTGACTTCAGACTATACTACAAAGCTACAGTAATCAAGACAGTATGGTACTGGCACAAAAACAGAAATATAGATCAATGGAACAGGATAGAAAGCCCAGAGATCAACCCATGCACAAATGGTCACCTTATCTTTGATAAAGGAGGCAAGAGTATACAATGGAGAAAAGACAGCCTTTTCAATAAGTGTTGTTAGGAAAACTGGACAGCTACATGTAAAAGGATGAAATTAGAACACTCCCTAACACTGTACACAGAAATAAACTCAAAATGGATTAAAGACCTAAATGTAAGGCCAGACACTATAAAACTCTTAGAGGAAAGCATAGGTAGAACACGCTATGACATAAATCACAGCAAGATCCTTTTTGACCCACCTCCTAGAGAAATGGAAATAAAAACAAAAATAAACAAATGGGACCTAATGAAACTTCAAAGCTTTTGTACAACAAAGGAAACCATAAAGAAGACAAAAAGAGAACCCTCAGAATGGGAGAAAATATTTACAAATGAAGCAACTGACAAAGGATTAATCTCCAAAATATATAAGCAGCTCATGCAGCTCAATATCAAAAAAACAAACAACCCAATCAAAAAATAGGCAGAGACCGAAACAGACAGTGCTCCGAAGAAGATATACAGATTGCCAACAAACACATGAAAGGATGCTCAACATAACTAATCATTAGAGAAATGCAAATCAAAACTACAATGAGGTATCACCTCACACCAGTCAGAATGGCCATCATCAAAAAATCTACAAACAATAAATGGTGGAGAGGGTGCTGGGAGGGAACTCTCCTACACTGTTGATGGGAATGTAAATTGATACAGCCACTATGGAGAACAGTACGGAGGTTCCTTAAAAACCTAAGAACAGAATTACCATAGGACACAGCAATCCCACTACTGGGCATGTACCCTGAGAAAACCATAATTCAAAAAGAGTCATGTACCACATTGTTCATTGCAGCACTATTTACAATAGCCAGGACATGGAAGCAAAGCAACCTAAGTGTCCATTGACAGATGAATGGATAAAGAAGATGCAGCACATATATACAATGGAATATTACTCAGCCATAAAAAGAAATGAAATTGAGTTATTTTTAGTGAGGTGGATGGACCTAGAATCTGTCATACAGAGTGAAGTAAGTCAGGAACAGAAAAACAAATACCGTATGCTAACACAAATATATGGAATCTAAAAAAAAAAAAAAAGGTTCTGAAGAACCTAGGGGCAGGACAGGAATAAAGACGCAGACATAGAGAATAGACTTAAGGACATGGGGAGGGGGAAGGGTAAGCTGGGATGAAGTGAGAGAGTGGCATAGACATATATACACTACCACATGTAAAACAGCTAGTGAGAAGCAGTCGCATAGCACAGGGAGATCAGCTCGGTGCTTTGTGACCACCTAGAGGGGTGGGATATGGAAGGTGGGAGGGAGACGCAAGAGGGAGAGGATGTGGGGATATAAGTACACGTATAGCTGATTCACTTTGTTTTACATCAGAAACTAACACAACAATGTAAAGCAATTATACCCCAATAAAGATGTTAAAAACAAAAAACAAAACTACAGACCAACCTCTGTTTTGGAAGCAGAGTAGCACGATTAAGAGAAGAGCACGGGTTCTGGATCAGATAGATCTGGTGTCAGATTCCAGCTCTGTCAGGACCTGGCTGTCACTTAACCTCTCAACCTCTCCATTTCTGTACCTGTCAGGTCAGGATAACAAGATCAAGGTCAGCAAGGACTGCTCAGCCATAACTGTGGCACAAGCCCCTGCAAAGGCAGCATTAATGATGGGAAAAGTGGTTGAACTGGATGAGAAGAGTCAGGGGAAAATTAAATAACTTTTAGTGGATTGGCAGAAAAAGGAAAAAAAACATAGAATATTCTGGTGCCGAAGTTTTTCCCAGAGCCCTGGGGTTTCTAAAGCCTGGCTTCCAAGACCAGAGGGGCAAAGAGAAGCTGGGAGGGTTGGATTCCAGGACCCCCCCCCACACCCATTCCTACTTGCTCCTTCAACCAAAGAAGCTTTGTAACTTTCTCTGTGACATATTGGGCTTCTGAGCTACATCCCAATGGAGAAGATATACAGATATCATCCTCCTACCCTCAACCAAAATGCTTGGGGAGGAAACAACACAGCACAGAACTGAAAAGGAAAAGCTGGGCAGCCTCAGGCAACTCACCTACCATCTCTGCACCTCACATCTCACATGAGAGGTTTGGACCAACAGCACCTCGGGTCTCCTTTTGGAGCCTCATCTCTTTCTCTTTAATGCGTAGCCCCTCTCCTCCCCTCCCGCCCCATAAGGAGAATAGCACTTTCCTTTCCCTTCCTGACGGAGAGAAGCCATGCCATTCTCCCTCCTGGTGAAGCCAGCAGATTGAGACCCAAACTCCTTATCACTCACTCCTCTGTGCCAGGGTGAGGTTTATCCTTCCCATCTCTCCTTCCGCTGATGGCTGGGAAGAAGGAGGAGAGGAGGGAAGATTCTCTCTGTTTCTAACTTGCACTAGTCCCCCACATATTGTCCTGGAGAGGAGAAGAAGTGGGGATGATTCAGCCCTCAGGGAGGCAAAGCGGCTTTGAGCCATCCCGAGGACGCTCGTCATCAAGAGCTGGCTGCCCGTGTTTGTTGAACTCGGAGACTTGAATAATATTGTGCACTTTATCTTTATAGCCTCTTTTATGCTAACAGGCCTGGGGTAACAAAAAAGGGCAATGTACTGCAGTCAGCTAAAAGCTTTGCCATTTGATTGCTTCATAATTTTACCATTCATCTAATTTGGAGTGCACATTCGTGCCACAAACCTGTCTGTCACCCTTAACAAGCTCTTTGGTACAGACCGGAACAATCCCCCATAATGTAAACAGCCTTCTCCTTCAGCAGAGAAAGAAAGCACACAACACATTTTTAACACTCACAGATGTAATTGCTTTGGACACCCCCACCCATGGTATAGGATTTCTCAATTCCCAGGACTCTTCATCAACAGATAGCTTTTAAAACCTTTTCCCTATTCTTTCTTCAAAACTATTTCACGCACATTTTCTTAACACCTTCTGTGCACAAGCCGCCATAGCAGACAATGCAAGCGATGGGACACCTGTAAGATCTGGACTTTGCTTCTTGGAGAAGAAGCCAATGTCTTAAGGACTAAGACACACGGGTTTAGCCTTTGGTTCTTCCACTCAGAAACTGTGTCACCCTGCCAAGTTAATCATCCTCCTCCATCTAAGTTTTCTCATTTGCAAAGTGGGGTGCAGATATTATTTGCTAAAACTGGTAGAGATCAAATAGGGTAATATATGTGTGTATGTGTATAAGCAAATCATACATGTATATAATATATAATCCCATCCCACGACTCCCCACTCCACTCCCCTTCCCCGCCACTCTTTACTTCATAAACATACAATCAAAGACACACCCCAAGGGAAAGAGAGAGTGAGGGAGATTAAGAGCGAGAGAGGGACTTCCCTGGTGGCGCAGTGGTTGGGAGTCCGCCTGCCGATGCAGGGGACGCGGGTTCGTGCCCCGGTCCGAGAGGATCCCACATGCCGCAGAGCAGCTGGGCCCGTGAGCCATGGCTGCTGAGCCTGCGCGTCCGGAGCCTGTGCTCCGCAGCAGGAGAGGCCACAGCAGTGAGAGGCCCGCGTACCGCAAAAAAAAAAAAGAGTGAGAGAAAGAAGCCTTTACCATCAAGTACATGTGGATTTCATTTCAGTTCCTCAACTGCTTCCCTAAAGATCAAGACCCTTCTTCCATTAATGGAATTTCCTAATTTGCACTACGTGATAGCTGACAAAATTCAATAGGAGGAAGGATAGAGAGTAGATCATGCCACTTTTCCATCAATCTGTGTAAATTTTCAAATGTCTATAAGAATAGAAATTGTTTAAAATGAAGAAAATTCTCGAAAGAGATCTAGCAAGTCACATGGGAAAAATTGGGGGGATGTCAAATCAAAAATGACAATACAAATTATGTCTCAAAGTTAGCAACCAGCTTGATTGATTTATTTCATTGCTTTGACGAGGTTAACTATTGGTTTTGATATCATCAAAAAGCACATGCTATATTGCAAATGCCATGCGAGTCATGGGACCTTTTCTTAATTATAGCCATCAAAAGTGGGTCAACAGGGAAGAACCTCTTTCTTGAATGAGTGAGTGAAAAAGTTGATAACCGATGACATTAAAAAACAGGGCCCTGGGACTTCCCTAGTGGTGCAGTGGTTAAGAATCCATCTGCCATTTCAGGGGACATGGATTCGAGCCCTGGTCCGGGAAGATCCCACATGCCACGGAACAACTAAGCCCGTGCACCACAACTACTGAGCCTGCACTCTACAGCCCATGAGCCACAACTACTGAGCCCGCATGATGCCACAACTACTGAAGCCCACGCGCCTGTAGCCCATGCACCACAACAAAGAGAAGCCGCTGCAATGAGAAGCCTGCGCACCGCAATGAAGAGTAGCCTACGCTCACCGCAGCTAGAGAAAGCCCACGCGCAGCAACGAAGACCCAATACAGCCAAAAAATAAATTAATTAATTATTTAAAATATTTAACTTTAAAAAAGAAAAACAGGGCCCTGAATAGCTTCTCTATTTTATGTAAATATTCAATGGTGACAAAATAATGAGTGAGATAGTGAAATATGAGGTGGATAAATTACTGTAAGAGGGCAGAGAATGACTAAAGGGTAGTTTAAAAACTTGATGTGGTCTCCGTAGTTGAGCCTGGAACTAGGCATTTTAGGGAAGCTAAGGTGCTAATAGAGGTCAAAGGGTTGTTTGCTTGGGTGTTTTGCTTTGTTCTGGTTTAGATCTGCTGGAGGCTACAATTATAAATCTCATATCTGCCACTCCTACCAAACCAAGAGCTCCTGGAGATAGTGTCCCAGGGTCTAGAGACAGGCCTAGCTTATAGGAAGCATTTAATCATGATGATGACAAAGACTACAATGACAGCAGTAAGAAGAACAATAGCTAGTGCAACTGAGCCAATAATAGTTAACATTTATTCAGCTCTTACTATGTTCCAGACACATTTCTAAAATTTATATGTATGTGTGTATATATATATATTCATTTAATATTTATGAGATCCCTCAGTAAATATAATATTAGTTTTCTACCATTTGCAGAATTAATTTAATGTCTTTTTGTTCTCGTTAATACCCAATTCCTTGTCAATCCACTCTTCCAATGCCAAGGGCCATGGCTGTCTAACTTGGATCATAGTGAGTCTGCTATGGCTAGAGAAGGGACCCTTGCAGAAAGAGGGCAAACCTGCCAGAGAGAAATGAGAAAGCCAACCTTTTCTGCCCTGATGGTCATGAAGCCAAAATCTTAATTGGGGGTTATCCCTAAATAGAGGGATTGTGTGTAATTTTTATTTTTTTCTTATGTGCTTATTTATAAATGCCAAATACCAAACAGTGAATGTGTAAGACTTTTTAAATATGTAAAGAAAAACATTGAAGAACCATTTTTCAAAGAAAGAAATATGCTACAGTCTATGACATGAATTTGAATCAACAATAAAATATATGATGCCCAGATATATTACAACCAGTGTCACACACACACAAAAAAAGACAAGAAGTAAAGTCATTACAAACACCGGCCAGGAATTCAGGACTTACTTGATTTTTCTGTCCAGTTTGAGCCCTGAATTCTCCGAGCCCTGAAAATAGTAATAAAAATGATTTTGGGAAAGAAAAAACCTCTCTAGGAGGGTTAAGAAAGCTGGGATGACGGAAAAAAAGAGAGACAACTTATCAACTGAATTCAAGTATATGAAAATTGTCATAAAAATGACATGGGGGCTTCCCTGGCGGCGCAGTGGTTGAGAGTCCACCTGCCGATGGGGACATGGGTTCATGCCCCGGTCCGGGAAGATCCCACGTGCCGCAGAGCGGCTGGGCCCGTGAGCCATGGCCGCTGAGCCTGCGTGTCCGGAGCCTGTGCTCCGCAATGGGAGAGGCCACAACAGTGAGAGGCCCGCATACCGCAAAAAAAAAAAAAAAAAAAAAGACACAGACCAGCTGTTCACCATCCCCATTTAGGACAAAAGAAAACAAAGAAAGTCTCTCATGGCAGTGAGAGTTTGGTGTGCAACAAGAAGATCTTCTTGAAGATAAATGTGATAGACATGGAAAGTTCACAGCTCTCTATCCCCGGAAATACTTGAAGCTAATATAAACAGGTGACTCTTCTGGGGTCTGCATGGAATAGTTTTGCATGGAGCCTGACAAGTTACAATCTTGCAATTCTAACCTTACTCTGATGGACTTAATCTATTGGCATTAGAGCTGGGATTCGACACCTTCAGGTAGGGTGTGAGCAAAACAAAGTTTCTCCATGATGTGTTTAAGTGTTAACTCAGTTGCAACCACATTAATATTACATATCTGAAACAGTTGACCAAAAGGTAGGCTCCTCCAAAGTGTTCCCTCTGAAAGAAACTTGGTAACAGAAACTATTTTAGAATAATACTGGACCACCACTTGTGTCTTTTCTCTTGCTAAACTATATTAAAAACTGGAATTATAATTGGACATGGTAGGGTCATTCAACTGGAACCCATCAAACTGATGTTGCCAAAACCCTGATATGTTGGCTTCCTTTTGGGGGGCAGATTAAAAGAATATCCGTGTTCCTGCACAAATAAACTCAATAGATCTAGATTCTTATATTTCCTATGTATGTAGTATTCATTTAATGACTACTCATTAAACATATCACAACAGGCCAAATATTTATGTGATACTTTAAAATACTTAAACAATGCTCCTATAGAAATCTTATCTGATCTTTATACCAACAATGCTAAACAGGGCCGGTATGTTATCATTTTAATGATTCTGAAATTAAGGCTCAGAAAAGTTAAGTGACATGCTCATCTCCACTCGTCTAGTAAGCATCAAGGACTAAAACTGCTGGGAGTGTGTGGTTAATCTTTCAAGTCTTTTTTTATTTCACTTCACCATTCTATCCTGTCTCCATCCTTTAAGGGTTTACGGTATCGTTGGTGACATGCAGGTCAAAAATTTTTAAGTATTAATATCAAATAATTCCACAAGGCAATGCAAAAGTCACAGGAACCTATAAAATCGAATGGCTAAATAATGACATAAATCATAAGGGCTGCCAGAATTTAGAAAACAAAGAAGTCAAGACGGGTAGAGGAGTCCAGACTTGATGAAGGAAATAGACGTGATATCCTGAAATATGGATAAAGTTTTGTAGGCTAAGCAATGAAGAAAAAAATGTTTCAGATAAAGGGAAGGGCAGAAGTACTGAGTGGGAACACCAGTGAGGGTTTCCGAGGACCGCAAAGAGATCTGCAGGAGTGCCAAGTTTACACAGGCAAAGGGATGTATGTTAGGATTGCAGAGAACTGTAAAGGGAGGTAGAATTAATATTGACTAAATGTCATTGTTCTAAGCACTTTATAAGCCTAATACTACTTATTTCTCATAGCCTAGAGGTGGTTATTATCCCTATTTTCCAGATGGGGAAGCTGAGATTTCAGCCATGTTAAGTGGTTTGTCCAAGATAGTTTGGCTGCTTTGGTGAATTGCAAAAAAAAAAAAAATGGCCACAATTTCTCCTGCCTGGAAAGCGTCCCCCTTTTCAATATGCCTTTACCTCTCCTTCCGGAAAGAAGTGTAGTCGTTGGTGGGAATGTAAATTGGTGCAGCCACTGTAGAGAACAGTAAGGAAGTCCCCTAAAAAACTAAAAATTGAGTTGCCATATGATCCTGCAGTCCCACTCCTGGGCATATATCCAGACAAAACTCTAATTCGAAAAGATACATGCACCCCAATGTTCATAGCAGCACTATTTACAAGAGCCAAGACATGGATGCAACCTAAATGTGCATTGACAGATGAAAGGCTAAAGAAGTTGTGAGATATATATATATATATATATTTTTTTCCTGACCATATGGCCATGCATAATAAGGGCTACATTTTCAGAACATCTTTGTAGACAGTTATGACCACAAGACTAAGTTCTGGTCATTAAATTAGAGCAAATGTGTCATATGGGAGCTTCTTTTGCCCCTCTTTTCCTTGCCCTTTCACACTACTTCCAACCTGCAGCACAGGCATGAATCTCACACTCAGCCACCATCTTGGATCATGCAGACAAGGATCACACATTAGACTGAGTAGAACTGACAGATGCCTGCACCTCTGATGTCCCCGTGGCGCCACCACACCAACGCTCCTACCTTTGCATTATTTTTATGTCAGAAAAAGTGACATAAAATATTATCTTGATTAAGCTACCAGTATTTTGGAATTTTGTCACATACAAGTCAGCTGCTACACTAATACATTAGTGGAGGGAAGGAAGCACCAGAGGACCGTGGTGTCTGTCCAGGCACAGGAGATGAAGATGGTGTCTGCAGATGAAAGAAGTTTTGAGCCTGGGTGATTAAGGACCCTACAGCATTTTCCCTCTTTCATCTATTCAGTTCCCACTACACAACCAACCCACACCAGTGAGCTCTTAAATTGTGGGAATTTGTGCAGTCTTCTCCCTGCATACTTTTTTCATTGAAGTATAGCTGATTTACATTGTTGTGTCAGTTTCAGGTGTACAGCAAAGTGATTCAGATATATATGTCTTTTTCAGAACGTTTTCCATTATAGGTTATTACAAGATACTGAATATAGTTCCCTGTGTGACATAGTAAGTCCTTGTTGTTTATCTACTTTATATATAGTAGTGTGTGTCTGTTAATCCCAAACTCCTAATTTGAACCCCACAAGTACCAGGTCAGAACAGTTGCCCATTCCCAAAGGCAGCAAGGTCAGAAAGGGTTCATAGTATGCATAGGATGGTCATAAGGGAAGGTTGGCAAGGTCAACATTAGTGCCTTTCTTACCTGAAATAGAGTTGTTCATATCCCAGAAACACTATAAATCTGCACCATTTCATCAAAAAAAAAAAAAAAAAAGGGATGTCATTCAGGATAGAAAGAAATGGTATTCAAGGTGCCAGGGACACATCAGTTGACACAGTGGACAAAAACCTGCCTTCATGGACCTTCCATCCTGGAAGGGAGAGGCCAACAAAGAACCATAAACATGACCGATAAAGTCAACGATATGCTATGTCAGTGATACCTCCTCTGTTAAAGAGGAAAAGAAGGGTAGGTAGAACCAGGAGTACCCTCAGCAGGGCTGGGGAGGGAAAAATATCCATTTGGCAAGATCCCATACTTTTCTAGAAGGCAAATTAGCTGAAGTATATGGAACTCTCTGGGGAAGAAGTTTGTACACATCCACAAAAGATATGTATTTACTTTCGATTAATTTGCAGGAATAATAATAAATGTATTCACTCTTTTTGTGTCAATGAGGTCACCTGAGAGGTTGATCTAAGCATGGGTAGAACCACATATTTTCCCATTTAGAAAAATAAAAAGCCCAATAGAATTAACATTACCAAAGATACTGCTTGATAATTAAAATCGTATAATAACTAGAGTCATTTTAATATAGCTCACATTTTGAGCTCTTACTACGTGACAGGCACCGTGTTAATGGCTTAACAGAGACGAACTCTCAGAGAAGATTGTACCTGAGGTAGAGGGATGCCTATGGAAGCCCTTTTTCAAGAACAGAATCAAAAATGTGTTCCTAATTGCCACAAAAGTGTGTGTGCAAGACTTCCCGTGTGTGAGTAAATGTGTGTGTGTATACCAGCCTTGTAAATACTGAGGCACGCTTGCCTTGGGCACCTAAAGCGTTTGGTAAATATTTAGATGTCAGATGGTTAAAATAGCATTAATTGAAACCTTTTTAAATATCCTTTGGGATGGGGGATGGATTATGGTATAAATTTATTGGCTGCTATTTAAATGAAAAAAATTACAATGCACCATAATGTTCATTCTAATCAAGTGATGCTCGAAGATTGAATTTCAGACTGTAAATGTGGTGCACACGTTTGCCTCTGAATGAGATTTCGTGTCCCAGCTGTTGAAACGTTTGTGGGAATGGGAAAGTTCTGTGGACTAATAGATTCCTGTGGCAGGGCATAAGCTTAATGCAGCAAAAAATGTTTTCACTGAAAAGACAGATCATCTCATTTTTCATATATATACACAGTCATTCTGGGTACACTTATGCAAAACATTCTCCCAAGAAGGGTCTTTGACAGTGGAAAAGAGATATCTGGGAAAGAAAAGCAATTTCTCCTCCTGAAATACAGGGGGGAACTTAGAAAAGTAGAATTTTGGACAACTCTGAAGATACTAGCTGAGAGTATCAAATGTTTTCAAGAAATTATTCAATTATCATGAAATACTATTTTTATTTGTGGCACAAATAAGCGAGAATAGACAAATGAGGTTGTTAACAAGGTACTTACTTATTTCTTTCGAAATTATGCCGAGTTAACCCAACCACACATCTCTGCAGCATAAATCTAAAGCAACCCCAAATTTTAAGTAACTTGTCCAAACGTCCATGAATTAGTTATTGCTGGAATTAGGATTGGAGCCCAGGACATCTGATTTCAAAACCAGTGTGTTTGACCAGTGTCCTTACAAGGAGGACATATACACACAAGAGAGGGAGGGAGGGAGGGAGGGAGGGGGAGAGAGGGAGGGAGAGAGGATACATACATACATACATAATGAAGTTGATTGATCAAATTACGTTTTTGTCCTTTAAACTTCTACGACTCCTGCAATAGACGATTTTTGGACTGTTGTTTAGACAGGCAGCCTCTGCTCCCTCTTCCTTTGATAACAGTACCCAGATTTTTCTCTTAGAAACAACCTTCTCCCAAATGAACTTCAGGCTGACTTCTCCTCCAGCTCCAAGAACATGATAGCTTCAGTCTTGGCCAAAGAACTGCATTCCCCCCAGCCACAGGGTTGGTTCATGGTTGTGCACGTGAGCTAATCGAAGCCAGACCCGGTGAGACATTTTCTGGGGCTACTAGAAGAAAGACAGGTTCTCTTTCCACCTGGACATGAAATTGGAAGACGCTAATGCAGTCATCACACCAACACATGGAGTCTGACAAGGAAGCAAGACTTAGGAAAAGCAGAGACAGTTCAAAGATAGAAATGCACCAGCTCTCGAGGAGTTTTGAGTGCCCCAATTCAGCCATGCCCACAGCCAGCCCCACCCCTACCCCACATGTTATGTGAACCTGTACATGCCTTTCTAATGTAAGCCAATTTGGACTGTGTTTTCTATTGCCCCTTACAGCAAGAGTCCCAAGGGATACAGTTCTCCTTTCCAGGGAAGACAGGACAGGAGAGGGACAGACAGATCTACTTAAATCAGCACAATAGGGCTCAGAATCTTAGCCAGGGGCAGCGGGCAGAATATGAGATTTCAGGGGTCGACAAGAAAGCTGGACTAAGTCATTCCTAAACCTCAGGTTCTCCACTGTATAGTGAGACAGGGCTCACCCCTCCCTCCAAGGTCTCCATCTTTATGTTCCTGGAGTTTCAATAAACAGTAGAGAGCTCAAATATCCTTACTGAGAAGTTAAGGAGCACGATCAAGGGGCAAAAGCTTTGTTTGCTGTGCAGTACTTTTCTCCTTTTCTCCCTCTCCCCTCACACTCACACACACACACACACCCCACACGTATCAACACACACATATCCATGCAACCTCCAGACCCCAGGATAAAGGAACATTGAGAGGAGACACCACACCCTTCCTGTTTTTCTCTTCTATCTCCAAGTTGTACATAGAAAAATATCCCAGCATCGTGATGGCTGTAACATAATCCAGGCTAAATGTGGAAATTGCAAAGCTAAGGCTGAAATAGACACCACGTCCTTAACTCAATCTCATTGAATCTCTTTAAAATAAAGTAAGAAAGGAAAGGACAAAGACAAATCATACTGGGGAGAATGGTCACCTAAGTAAACCACCAAGTCGGGTTGGTCTGTCTTTTGTCAGTGTGGGCACAGAATCTGCCGGCGCTGTCAATGTACTTTTGTGGAGAGTTATCACTGGCTACATAAACAAGGCATATCTTTTCATGGCAGCAATAATACACACACACACACACACACACACACACACACACACACCCCACATGAATGCTTTCTGGCTTTTCTACTGCTCTGTCCCAGACAGAGACAGAAAGGTTTTGAGGACCAAATGACTTAAAGGGGAAATGCTGTCTTTTCTAAAACACAAGCCTCAGACTGCCTTTTTTTTTTTTACCTTTAGCATCTGAGACTTCAAACAGAAACTGAGGCCAACAAAAGCCAAGAAGCCAGGGCCACCACCTTGCAAGGGTTAAAACTAGATCAAAATCAAATGGCACTCTGCACCACGTCTTCTGCATGACTGATACTGCAATCGATCTGCAGCGGTTCATTTTCTCTCTGGAATCTCTGCCTACTGAGAACAAATACAAACACATGTGGAACCAATAGGAAGCAGACCAAGGGCTTTAAGAGTGCTGCACCAACCTGTGTCAGAGAGTGCTCACTTAGCAGATGGGGGGAAATAGTCAAGCGGTATAACTCCGTCAAGGTACCTGGAGGTGCTAACAATCCTCTTTTGTCTGCCCACTGGAGAGTTCAGATGGATTCCGATCAGAATAAGAACTGCATTGTGCCCTGCTTGACTCTTGTACTGTGTCCCAGGGTGAACGGAGGCCCAGGTGTCCAACATCTTCCATGTTCAAGACAAACATGATACCGATTCTTTCCCGCTGCTAGCATTTGAAGTGCTGACGTGATCACCAATCTGGGGAAAACTCTACTTAATAAATCGGCCTTTCCAAAACATCTGAAAAAGAAGGATTTGCCATCAAAGCATTGCCAGTTTGTGTGCACACCTTACTACACGTTGATTCTAATTGCAACTACAGGATTCTTGCCCTTCAGTTGATAGCTAGGGGTGATTAAAGTCACTTAAGACTGAAGCTCTAGCAGGTGCTCCTTTATTTTTTTAAGATGTAACAACGAGAGTGTAGGGGTCACCCGTGGTCAGAGGAGGTCAAGTGGTTCTTTTGGCCAATGGGAGTCCCAGCGTTCTAGTGAGTTTCCAGCTTAGTTCATTGCATTCCTCCTGAATTCCTCACCCCTGTCCTCGTTGGCTCCTTGAGCCACTGCCATCACAGACCGTAACCAGTTCCTCTCTGAACCAGGCCCAGAGCAGTGGAAAAGTGTCTGTCACTCCCAAGGCAGCTGCATGGAGCTGAGAGTGTGCCCTGCTGCCCGAACTCAAGGCCAACCCAGAGTGGTCTGGTTGGCTCCTAAGTTAAATGCCAACCTCTCATAATTCCTTTCCCACAGACATCAGAACGTCATTTTAGATGTTCTGCTGCGAACTCTTTCTCACTAAATCTGTGCGATACGAGATGCCCTGTTGCCACTAGCCTTCCAGCGGCCTTCTCTTGGAACTTCCCCTTCGCTCATTAACCGGTGGAATCAGAATCTGGAATCGGCGGGAAAAAAATAAAACTTCTCTCCTCAGACATTTTATGAGAGATCACAGAATGTTCACTTGGTTGTTTGTTGTCGTTGCTGCCTTGTGACATTAGGGGGTGGGCTTCCCGTGTGGACTGGGGGGTCAAGCAATGATAGACTTTGCTAAAATTAAAATCGAAAATTTAATTAAATTCCACACATATTTCTTGAGCTCCAGTGCAAGCTGGTTCCAAACTTCAGGTTTAAGGCCTATCAAAGTGCAGTGATTTTAAGCTGAAGGGAAACTTCTAAATTCTTCTGTCAAACCACCTAATTTAGAGGTGAGCGACGGAGAATCCAAGTGACATGAGAAAAGTCATAAAAGTAGAGATACAGCCAGCGAGAGACCAAGCCCACGTCTCTTGAGTATACCCGAAAGACTAGTGCTCTTTCTTCCACGTTATCCCATCTGCACCTCTTAGTAGATGATGATTCTATTTTTTTTAACCAGCTAAATCTCACCCTTAGGCCCTACACATGTGCTTTTGGGGAGGAGGAAGGAGGAAACTGCTTTGTCAATTCTTCTTTCAAAGAAAGGTTGAGAAAAGCTCATCCACTGTTGTCCTGACGGAGCAATATCCGTTTTTTCCTCAGGTGACAAGAAAGTAGGGAACAGAAGCATCAACTAGGTTCAGACAATCGCAACCATTGTTAAAGATACCATGACAAAACAGTATTTCCACAGGAGGAGTTGTGTAGCTGTTTGCCTCACCTAACGATAAAATTCTCTCCGGCAAATTAGTCACTATCCGATCCCTGCCCTACTCACTGGCTCCCCACAGTTTTCAGAAGCAAGTTCTAACACCTTGGCTTAGCACTCTGTTGATACCTGAAATGATTTCTGCTTCCCACCCTAGGCCCCTCCCCTGTACTGGAGGCCTCACACACCAAACCTTGTTTCCTCTCTCTCCTGTAACAGAGTTGAGACTATGCACATAAGCTAGAAACTACATTTTCTGGCATCTTCAGTAGCTAAGTATGACCTGGGATTAAATCCTCCTGATGTGAGCAGAAAGGATGTGTCACGTCCAGGTCTGAGCTTTTTGATCCCCTGTTGTACCATTTGCCAGAGGACACTGGCTGTGAGAGGTGTGGTCAGCAAGATCACAGGGAGAAGTTGAACTGTGGTACAGTTGCATCAGAGGCTTCAGGAGATCTTACTGGGAGCCCTTGAAATGGGATGGATAGTCAGAATCATCCACCTTGAAGTTAGTAGAACTGGCCTTTCTTCGTCTGTGTCTTGGACACATACTGCCCCAGGGGAAGAAGCAAGGCAGCTCCCTTTAGTTGAGGGTAATTCCCAAAAGGGGTCCAGCTGAGATCCAGCAGCTGGGAGAATGTGTGTCTCCATCCCGAAGCGGGTGTCTGGGCTGTGTACCAGAACATCCACTACGCCAATATTCGCTACGCTGCACACAAATCTGGTCTCTCACATCACGCTGAAACCATCCTCTCCTGATTTTGCACGGGTTGCTTTCCCATCTCAGCTCTTATCCATATAGCTAAGTCCTATTTATTCTTCAAAACAGCACAGGTACCTTCTCTTCAGTCTTCCCTGACCTCCCTGAGTCGACTCTGCTTTATTGCCTCTCCTTTTTTGCTCCCATTGTAACTTTAGCCATCATTTTATCACATGACGCTGGAATAAGGATTTAAACACAAATTAAAGAGTAAACTCCTTGAGGGAAGGGACAACGTCTTAGTCTCCCATATACCCCCGATGTTGACATGTTCCCTGGCCTATAACAGGCACTCATCCAATGTGACTTACTAAAAGTGTGAGTGAGTAAATGAATGAGTTAATACCTTAATGAATGTTCACATACGCTCTCATTTATTTCCAAGAAGAATTTGAGGCAGCCAAGTTCCAAAAAACGCAACATACTGCAGCTTATAGGGTAGCAGCTCAAAACCTGGCAGAAATGCATGTCTCACTCCACGGAATGGTGCACTACTGGGGTATAAATATGAGTCTTGGAAAAACCCTCATTTCAATGCTACAGATACCCAGATTGGTGACAGCAGGGTATCTTCTCACGAGGACAAGAGATCCTAGCCAATAGCACTTTCAAGAATGTGTAAGCAAAGAGTTAACAGTCTCACAGCTGCCTTTCATTGGAGGTGTTAATGAGGTGACTGGGGGAAAGGATTCTTAAATGAAATTGTCTTCACCCATTCCAGTTAAATTCCAGTACAATGGGAAGACATGAACCTCTCTCCACATAGCCTCTTTTCCCACCCTCTTCTAATGGGCCCTGACCTTAGCTCTGTGGTTGCATGCCTTGGAATGGTCCACTAAGAACTTGGAACTGCCCACTTGGTTTCCAAACTTCAGGTTGCCTTGGGGAAGTTACTATAATTTGGTTACCAGAGATACTTAGGTTAAGGGAAATGATTCAAAAAATAATGTGTGGTGAGACAGAGCTGGGATGTCATCTGTCCAAGCAATCAGAAACCCAGGCATGAGGTCATTCCAATGTACTTTCTGCTTGTTTATTCATAAATGCTCTGTTTCTGTGGCATGAATCAGAAGGGCAATATTTTAGAAGGAAACGATCCCGAAGATACTGACCAGACAGAGTCTTTGAAAAAGGTCTCAAACATGACCAAAAAAACAAGAGAATCATTCCAGCTGCAAGTTGTTAACAGCCCACAGTACCCCCATCATAGAAAAGTTAGGGACAAAAGGATGCTGTAGTGGGTAGATAGTGCTTGGGGCACCAGGGATGTAAATTTCTGAGAAGATTAGTCCTTCAAGAAAGAGGTGGGTTAACATCACTATGATATAGAGAGAAGGGCCACAGTCTAGGGAGTCAGAGAGACATGCTTACTTGAGTTGGGCAAGCAGCTCACCTCACTGACTGTGAGTTTCTCATGTCTAAAGTAGGGCTGATGATCCTACCTCAGTGGATTATTGCGAGGCTTAAATGTGATAAGACGTAGGAAATACTTAGCACAAGACATAAGAATATTGTTGTTGTTGTTGTCGTCATTATTGATCAGGAAGAGCATTTGGCTAGGAATTCTCTACTCATGATAGAAAGCCATTTGTGTGTATAATACGAAGCATCTCATTGTATTATGGGTAGAAGAAGAGGCTGCTTTTCTCAGGACTAGCTAAAGCAAATATGAGGAGAAATCCTAGCTGTTCAACCAGGATGCTTCTCTCTGTTGAGAAATTACTGAATCTCTCTGAACCTTAGTTTCCTTATCAATTAAATGAGTCTCATAAGATCTACCTCATAGGGTTTCCATGATGTTTAAATGAGTTAGCAGCTGTAAAGCAAAGAGTACAGTCTCTCGCTCATAGTAAAGAGCTTTATTGTGACTGTCCCTGACTTTTTAAATCACTCTCTAGTTATCTCATTGGTCTTTATATCAGGATGCTATTGAAGAATCCCCTATTTAGGGGAAAGAAAAAAAAAAAAAGAATGCTCTAGCCACTTAATGATTATTTGTTCCAATGACAACCTTCAATTTGACCCTACTTTCTAGTGAACAGATTCACATTTCTTGAACGATGTCTACGCCGGCTCCTTACCAACATATGACAAATAAAATTTTCTCATGGTCATCAGAAATGCTGTAGAGGTTAGGAATAGGCCAGGGCAGCAGCTATGCAAATAACACTTAAGCACACTTTACATAGTTGACAGGGAAAAGTAAGAGGCCTCTAGGCCAGCTATTTACTTTTCCACTTACACTAAGCAAACAGACCCCCTAAAAATTCAATAAAAGCTTAGCCTAGCAAAGGAAGGACATTTTTTAAAAGGATCAATAACTCAGCAAAACTTTTGTCACATTTTAGTTTAATATTAAAAATAGAAGAAGCAGCTCTGTTCCTTCTGTTAAATGTTTCTGTGAACATAAAACTTTTGTAAAATATAAAGTTTGAAAAAATAAATAAATAAAAGAAAGAGAACCAGATCAGCCTAGGCATATTTCACAGGGAAAATGTAACTTCAAATTTGCCTTAAGTATTTTTTCTATTTTTGCAGCAAAATATTATATGAATGCACTTAATGATAAACAGTACCCTCAAAAATAATAAGCATATTTGAAAAGCACTTGCACACTCACTATTTTGCTTTATCCTCACTACAATCTTGTAAAACAGGTGAATTGAGCTTATTACTCCCCCATCTTTATGCAACTGGGACTCAGGGAGTTTACTAATAAGACCCAGGTAACAGCAAATTATCAGACGATTCAAAATTCTCATCCAAATCTCCTTACTTCTTACTCCAGCATTTCACCTGTTGCATTTCAAACAGAAGGCATATACTACAAGGGATTGGGTACAAACATGTTGGAGAAGCAAAATCAGAGAGAAGCAACATAAGTAGACAGTGATGACTACCCTTGTGGTTAGAGTTATTGGAAGGAGAAGAGAAGGATGAGGCTGGAAGAGAGGATGCAACATTCTTAGAATCTGGTGTGAGGTCTTGGTGCCAATTCACCATCCAAATATATTTCTCAAGGAAACTCAATATCCATGTCTTGTGACATGTAACCCAGCCTCTTTATTGACTTTCGCAATAAAATAAAAATACAGAAAAAAAATATTTTAAAACACTGTAACAGAGCAACAGAGCATATACAAGATTTAAAGGCATTCCTGAGAAATAGAATCATCCATGGCTCTTGCCCCAGCCCGGTGTTGCAATCCCATTTGCTCCCCCAAGGGGGCGGTGGCAGGCCCCAGTTGGGAAGGAGGACTAGGGTCCACCAAAGCACTTTGGGTAAGTGGGGCTCTCTGGATGTACTTCGTTTCGGGAGCTCCCTGACCTAGGAATAATGCAATGTTGGAGGCCTGAATGATCTTAGTGAACCATGAAACTTAAGTACAAACATTCCTGGGTGTCAACCATATATTCAAGCACAACCTGAAATTTTAAAAAAATGTTTTGAACAATTATAATTGACATTTATTGAGCTTACTATCTGTCAAATACTTTACTAAGTGCTTTTCTGTATCGCCTAATTGAATCCTCACCAAAACCGTATATGGTAGTTACTTTTACTATTCCTATTTTAAAGACAGGGAAATTGAAACTAAGAGGTTAAGTGCCTTACCCAAAGTCACACAACTAATGCATGGACCTGTTATATGAACCTAGGCTGTTTAATTCTAGAAACACATTTATAACCAGTGCTGTTTTCTTCTATGTCACTGGAAGCGTGACTTTGTTTTTCTTCCGATTCCTGTTCTACACCCCTCATTTCTCCGGGACATATGAAAGACCTGTTATTGTTTGGCCAAGGGTATAAAAAGTCAGAAAGGATATAAGCTACAATTTGCTTCCTGAGTATATTATGCTCACATACATCCTGCCAATTACAGATCTTTACACCAAGCAGTGAGTTGCGCTTTTTTGCCACACAATGTAGTTTTTCCCAAAAAATACATCGTGTATATTATAGCTGGTGTGATTGACTTGTATAGCAACTACTATTTCATATATTTTGTTTTGTTTTGCTGTTGGCTTTTATTTCTTCTGGAGGAACCCAGTCCTAAAGCATCATTACACTGCTGACCTAGAAGTGTGAGTTAGGGAATTATGAATACCATTTACAAATGCACCTGGTGGCAACCCAGGACTTTATGAAAAGACACTAATAAAAAACTAGAAAAAGAATAACATGAGATAGGAAGGTGAAATTCCAGGGTTTGATTGATTTCAACCAGCTTCACAGGCGTTTGTTTTGCTTTTTGTTTTCCTCCCTCCATGTATGTTTGTTTCTGTGGTATACTTAAAAAGAAAATCCATTCCCTACTCTTCTGTTAATACAAAAGGATTCCTCATACCAACCCAAGGTCATTACAGTGCAATTAATATTGTATTCTGCCAATAAAGTTGTTAGTTATGAATTATTACATTCTCCAGGCATAGATGATGGACATAAATTTGGAGAAATTCTATCAGGAAAAAAAAGAGAAATGTAGTAATGGGAACATGCCATCTTCCATTTGAAGCAGGACATTTGCCAAAACAAGAAAGTAAGCTAACCAGAATTTCAACACCTCCTCGGCGTTAGGAATTTTCACCTTTATTACTAATGTGCAAGTCGGCCTCTTTCACCTCCTAAACGCTTGCCAGTGCAGAGACCTACTGGAGCAACTGGGAAGCTACTATCCTACTCTCCAAAGATAATCACCCTCCGCACAGTTAAGTGTTTGCCAAAACCATGGATTCAGGAGCACTAAAGGGCTCTGAAAACATAATATTTTAATCATTGCGTTTTAAAACATATGCTTAAACTGCATTTTCCAGCTAAGGAGTGGTCTTGGCTATCATTCATATCTCCCTCACAAAGGGAAGTTCTCAGGCCAACTTGGCAGCTTTGAACAATTCGGTTGATCTGGAAATTTTTCATCTCCCCAGTTAGCATTCTTCATGTCCAAATCCAGGTGCCAAAACTTTTACTGAGCAATAGAACTACTGCTGAACTGCCTCTCTCACCTGCTACTGTCACTGAGATAGAACTACTACTATGTTTAGAGCTACTTCAGGAAAAGAATTGTCAAACCATATGTTGCAAAGTGACTGTTCCACGTCCCTTAGCTGTTTCAGTTAGTGCCACTATGCAATCTCTCACCCAGCAGCAGCTTTGAGCCTATTACATGGCTCAGTTGAACCAGAAATTGAGCTCAGGACAAACAGCACATTGGGGTAATCCATACACCTAGA
Organism: Monodon monoceros; assembly: GCF_005190385.1. Taxonomy (NCBI): domain Eukaryota; kingdom Metazoa; phylum Chordata; class Mammalia; order Artiodactyla; family Monodontidae; genus Monodon; species Monodon monoceros. The sequence continues at coordinate 50,283,645 of NW_021703782.1, read as the reverse complement.
GTGGCCATACACTCAATTTGCCTCAGATGGTCCTGGTCTATGCTGATTGTCAAGAGTCCATTTCCACTCACAAAGTTGTACCAGTTGGGACAACTTATGCGGTCACCCTGATTACACCTATAAAAGACCAAGGGACCAGGATGAGATGTATCTTAAGCCAGAACTTCCTCACTGGTAAGTTTCATCATTCCCCTCCCCTTCCTCTTGGTAGTTGCCAGCAATTTCACCATTAAAGCTTCAAACCATAACCTATTGTACCTCTGACATTAATTCCAGAGTCTGACATAAAGGGTAGTAACCTTAGAATTCTGCGTGATGGAACATGTCAAATCACAAGGCATATTGTTCATTCATACCATCCAAACATATTTATTGTATCCCTACTATTTGCAGGAACTATGCCAGGAACTGGGGACCTACAATGAAGCAGGTAAATTACTGCCCTCAAGGGGATTGCAATCTCAGGGAAAAGATGGATTTAAGACAATTTTAGTGATATAAGTTGTACAAACATCATGTACAATAGGGGTGTACAGAAGGGCTAACTAACACAGCCTTGAGAAATGTAGGGAGACTTCTTGAAAAATGTGACATGTAACTAAAGGAAAAGAAATGAGATAGAAGGTTCTTTTCTACATGTCACGGACAAAGGCACATTATGAGAAGGAAAGTCTGCAGGATGACTGAAGTGAAAATGAGAGGATGAGTAACCAGACTGGCAATAGGGATGTAGAAGGGCACAGAGCAGGCCACGTATGTCGTTAAGGAGATTGGACTTCATCCTGGGGCAATGGAGAACCAGAACCAGGATTTCATAGAAACGTGACTTGATCAGATTCAATTTTAGAATGATCACTCTGGCTACAGTATTATGACTATGAAATCATGAAACTCTTTTTGTTCTTAGGGAGAGGAGGGGCATTATTTTGTGTTTTATTTGAATGTGTTGAATTGAATCATCTATGGAGAAAAGTCTCCTTGATAAAGTCAACCATGACTCGACAGTGAGGCACTCTGGGCTCAGTTGCTAATTCCAGGGCTTAATTTTCTGGTGTCCTTGGCCAAACCACACTAGGCTTACTTGGACCTCCATTTCCTTGTCTATAATACATGGCCTGTTGTATTCACCTTTTACACAGGGTGATGTGAGGAACTGCTAATGAAATGCAGCCAACTTAGAAAAAAAAAACAATGTTACAGGAATGCTTAATAAGTCCAAATAACAGCCAAGAGAGATGAAATGCGTATGTCAAATGTTCAAGTGTACAGTGGAAGGGTTTCAACTACAAGATTTAATGATCTGGAGGCTCACTCTCACTACAGCTGTGTCCCAGCTAAATCTGAGCCTGGGGAAGCAGTCCCGCTCACCAATTAAGAGATAATCATCTCAGATCACCTCTGCTCAAAGGCATGTCTCTGTACCTGGACTGGGGCTCACTTTCATAAGAAACCTTCCCAGAATCTGACGAGTCCAAGCCACAACTTAGGAAATCACACTCTGAAACTAAGCTCTGGAGGAAAATCATGCGCTAATTAAATGATGTTTAAAAATAAAATAATTGGGTGTAAAACAGTAAGATCAATGAAACTCTCCATTACCCTTTTCACGTGTGGCAAAAGACCAGACTCTTTGGATTTAAATGTAAGAGTCATTGATACGAATAACCATTATTCATTGAGTGCTATCTATATGCTCTTTTAAGTATTTTGGCAAACATTAGATCATTAGTTCCTCTCACTAGAGAGTTATAATTATTCCCTATTATATCTTATTTCTCAGCCCTTGAGTTTGGAGAAGTTACGTCCTTCCCATCTATAAAGTGACAGAGCTTGAATCACAGCCCAGGCTGGTACAAATCTCGGCTTATGCTCAATGTCTCCACACTGCTCTGTGAAAAACTATTATAAGGCCTATCACTGCCTTCCTTCTTGCTGGGCTCTTACTTTCTCACCCTGACCCAGTCCTGTTGCTCATACCGTCTCTAGCATGAGAAGTTGCTGTTTCCAAAATGTGGCTCAGTCAAGATAGGAAGGTTAATATATTTTCGTGGATTCATGTCAGCGAAACTATTTTTAAAAAGTACATCATGACAGCTAGCACATCACACAAAATCCCTTCACTGGGTCATGCCAATATGACCCTAAAAAGGATGAGTGATCTGTCCCATTGTAAAATGTTCCATCAAGAGTATTGATGGTTCACATCAGCATATTCAGCAACGTAAGAAAAATCTGGATACTTTTCTGAGAAATAGATCCCACAGCAGAGAATAGAAATATTGAGATAAGACCCTCTGGTGTATAGATCCATAAACCCTGTAGTATCTTCTTGCTACACCACAAGCCAAAAAATTGGTTGTGATGGTTGTATCAAGTAGTACTATTTTTTTTTTTTTTTGCAGTACGCGGGCCTCTCACTGTTGTGGCCTCTCCCGTTGCGGAGCACAGGCTCTGGACGCGCAGGCTCAGTGGTCATGGCTCACGGGCCCAGCTGCTCCGCGGCACGTGGGATCTTCCCAGACCAGGGCACGAACCCGTGTCCCCTGCATCGGCAGGCGGACTCTCAACCACTGCGCCACCAGGGATGCCCTCAAGTAGTACTTTTTACAGCCACAATAGACTAAGTTTTAAAACAGAGCTCCATGCAAGTTCTGCAATTACACCTCAGGAATTCTGCAAAACTATGATGCAAATTTATTTAAAAATATATTTCTTAAATTATTCTAATTTAAAAACCATATGCATATTTAAATTTACACATCCATGTACACACAAACATACCAACATCCAGGCTGAACTCCAGACTTAGGTATCCAACTGCCCACTTGACATCAATCTTAACCATAATGTGTGCAAAATCAAACTCCTGATTTTTCCCATCTTGCTCATAAACTTGTTCCACCTGCAGTCTTTTGGCCATTCATTAGGGGCAATCTGTTCTTCCAGTAGTTTACCATCTTTCCTGACTCATTTCTTTCCTCACATCTCACATCCAAATCTACTATCCAATAACCACTACCCGTCACGTCTACTGCCTTTGTCCTGTACAGGTCACCAGCATCTCTCACTTGGAGTATCACAATAGCTCCTAATTGGTCTTCTTCACCTACCTTTTCTGTTATAGTCTATTCTCAACCCAGTAGGCAGAGTGATCCTTTTAAAGGATCATCTTATTTTGAGAAAAGCCAGAGTCCCTTCAATGACCTGCAGGAGCTTGCCCACTCCCACCCCCTAAGCTTGCTGAACTCATCTTCCGTGACTCTCCCCTCTGCTCACTCCACTCCAGCCACACAGATCCCCTTGCTGTTGCCCTAACACCTAAGGCAGCCTGCTGCCTCAGGGTCTTTGCACTTGGGGTTTTCTCTATTTGTTCTTTTCCAGAGAGCAGGTTTTCCTGTCACCCAGTTTAGGTCTTTGCCCAGTGAGGCTTTCCCTAGCCACACCATTTAAAATCGCATTCTCTCACCTCAAGCCCAGCACTTTGCATTTTTGTTTTCTGCATTATTTTTCTACACAACATTTCCCTCTACCTGATAAACTGTATATCTAGTGTCTACCTGTTCATTGTCTGTCTCCTTAACCAGAATGTTAGCTCCATGAGACAGGAGCACAGATTTCTCTTGTTCTATTGTACTACTGCCCAGGACAGTGTGTGGCACATATGGGGATTCAATAACTATTTGTGGAAAGAAGGTATGAAAGAAAACAGGATGAAGAGATAGTGCAACAGCAGTGGGCATATGAGCATAAGGCTATTTCAGCGGGCTGATCAGAAAGGGCTCTTTGAGGAAATAGCACTGGAACCTGGATGTTGAAAAGCGTCCAGTTATGCAATGATCAGGAAACAAAATATCCCTTGTGGATAGACTAATTAAGGATGAGTCTGACAAGTTCAAAAAGCAAAAAGGACTATGTAGGTGGATTATGGTGAAAAATGTGGATGCATCTATTTGACAAACCTGAGCGGTTACTATCTACTGCTAAGGTTTCCACTACAGATGCTAGAAAAGAAGTGTCCTCACATTTTCTGTCTGTCTGATTGTGGCAGCCAAGACTGAGTAGAGGAAAAGAAGAGAAAAACATGGTAATACAGGGAAAACATGGAGACAGAATTTTTACAATTCAGAAATAAACTTAACCGTGAAGATCCTGTTTTACTCCAAAAAAAAAGAAAAAAATCTAAAACAGTCAATTGCTTTCCTATATATCAGTAATGAACAAGTGGGATTTGAATTTTAAAACACAATATCATTTTCACTAGCACCAAAAATATACAAATAGGTATGTAAAAATCTAACCAAAAATGTGTGAAATCTATATGAGGAAAAATAAAAAACTTTGATCAAAACTCTGAACAAAATCAAAGAAGAATAAAATACATGGAGAGATGTTCTCTGTTCATAGATTGGCAGACTTGATATTGTCAATATGTCAATTCCTCCCAACTTGATCTACAGATTCAACGCAATCCCAATCAAAATCCCAGCATTATTTTGTGGATATCAACAATTTAATTCCAAAGTTTGTATGGATAAGGAAAAGATAAAGAATAGCCAACACAATATTAAAGAATGAAGTTGGAGGACTGATACTACCCAAATTACAGACTTGTTGTAAAGCTACAGTAATCAAGACAATGTGGGATTGGTGAAAGAACAGACACATAGATCAACGAAAAGAAGAGAGAACACAAAAATACACCCACATAAACATAGTCAACTGATCTTTGACGAAGGAGCAAGGGGAATACAATGGACAAAAGATAGTCTTTCCAGCAAATGGTGCTGGAACCACTGGAAATCACATGTCAAACAAGAAATGAATTTAGGCATAGACCTTATACCCTTAACAAAAATTAACTCAAAATGGATCATAGACCTAAATATAAAACACAAAACTATAAAACTCCTAGAAGATAACACAGGAGAAAATCTAGATGACCTTGGATTTGGCAATGACTTTTTAAATACAACACCAAAAGTGCAATCCATGAAACAAAAAATTGATGTTAGGCTTCATTAAAATTAAAAATGTCTGCTTTGCTTCACTGTTAAGTGAATGAATGAGAAGACAAATCACAGGCTGGGAGAAAATATTTGCAAAAGAAAAATCTGATAAAAGACTGCTTTAAAAAAATATACAAAGAACCCTTAAAAATCAACAATAAGAAAATGAAAAATCTGATTCAAAAATGGGCCAAAGACTTTAACAGACAACTCATCAAAGAAGAAACACAGATGGCAAATAGGCATACGAAAAGATGATCCACATCAGAATCGCCAGGGAAATGTAAATTAAAACAATAATGAGATATCACTATACACCTATTAGAATGGCCAAAATCCAGAACACTAACAACACCAAATGCTGACGAGGATGTAGAACCACAGGAACTCTCATTCATTTCCAGTGGGAATGCAAAATGGTACAGCTACTTTGGAAGACAGTTTGGAGGGTTCTCATAAATCTAAGCATATTCTTACCATAAAATCCAGTAATTGTGCTCTTTGGTATTTACCCAAAGAAGTTGAAACTTATGTCTACACAAAAACCTGCATACTAATGCTTGTAGTAGCTCTATTTATAATTACCAAAACTTGGAATCAACCACGATGACCCTCAGTAGGTGTGTGGTAACTAAACTGTGGTATATGCAAACAATGGAATATTATTCAGAACTAAAAAGAAATGATCCATCAAGCTGTGAGAAGACATGGAGGAACCATAAATGCATATTTCTAAGTGAAAGAAGCCCATGTGAAAAGACTACATACTGTTTGATTCCAACTATATGGAATTTTAGAAAAGGCAAAGCTGTGGAGATAATAAAAAGATCAGTGATTGCAAGGGGTTAGTCGGGAGGGAGGGATGAATAGTGAGAGCACAGAGGATTTTTACGGTGATAAAACTACCCTGTGTGATTCCATAATGGTGGATATATTTTTATATGTCATATATATATTTATATGTCATTATAAATTTATCAAAACTCATAGAATGTATAAAGTTCAATGAACCCTAATGGAATTTATGGACTCTGGTTGGTAACGATATGTCAGTATAGTTTCATCGGTGGTAATAAATGTACCACTCGGTGAGGGATGTGACTAAGGGGGTGTACAAGGGGTATATGGAAACATTTGTACCTTCTGCTCAACTTTGCTGTGAACCTAAAACTTTTATAAAAAATGAAATCTATCTTTTAAAATGAGGAACAGAGACAAGGTAAAAATAACACCTAGATTTTTGGCCTAAGCAACTGGGAGAACTGTGGTGACAATACTGTGCTGGGGACAGTGGAGGACAGGAAGGTATTTGGGGCTCGGACAAGCGTTCCACTTTGTAAACTACTCTACAAATTTTAACCCTTTGAAAACCAAGAACACGTGTCATAACATGTGATACCAAATTTACTGCTTCTGTGTGTCTAGACTTGGAAATAACATTTCTCCTTCTATCTTTGTGCATATACTTGAATTTGAAATAACAGTTCTCCTTTTATCATTGGGCGTATACTTGAATTGCTCTAAATTTTTCTTCATGTCTGCTCATACAGATAAGTACACTCAGATAGAGATTACTTAACTGCCCAAGGTGGGTTCACATTAAGAAAGAACCCCAGGCTAGTGAAAGAAGAGGAATGTCAGAGGGGAGGCTGTGAGTTCCGTGCTAGTGTGGGTGGCTGTGATCCCTGCATCAAATCCCAGACTAAATCTTGGAAGAGGATATGTCCATAGAAGTTTCCAGATAGATTGAAGGGCTTCAAAGCAGAGGACACTGGCTGTCCCTTTCCTGACTGGGACCCAGAGAGTTGAAGGGCCCAGCTGTCTCTATCACCCAGCAGGGGCAGGACCAGGAAGGTAAGCTACACATAACCTAGCAGAAGGGCATGGGAGTCCCCCCAACATTTATCATCATGCTGAAGTGGTTAGTTTAACAAAATGTTTCCCATGAGCCAGAGAAGGACCCAGTGACAGGGCAAAGGAGGGAGGAAGGGGAGGAGAGGGTAAGGAAGGGGAGGGGAGAAAGAAGGGAATGAGAACTGAGCCTAAAGAGACCTTATAGTCAGGACTAGAAGTAGGTGACCTAGGTGAGCAGCCACTGGCCAGATAAGGACACCCATATCTCAGGGGAAACCAGCGTGAATAGTTGACAGTGGAGGACTAGAAGCCCCTCTCCCTACCCTGCCTGGGCACCATATAAGCACACAGGAGAAAGAGCTACAGCTTCATAAAGAGAAGACAAAACCTTGAATTACCTGAAATTTACATCAAGCCTCCTGGACTACTAGGCGGCGTGAAATAACAAAATAAGTCCAGTTGGAGAAAACCAAAGTTATAATACAGTTTTTCACCCCTGATTATAGGGAAAGCCTTGTATGTGCTATGTATAAATGCTTTCAGTGTTCACCAAAAGACTTGGGTCTGTTTGATTGACAAGGAGTGTGACCAGTTCCTCTGCTCAAATTATTCATGATTCAACTTCAGAACAAAATGTTCCTATTGTTCTTCTTTCAGGCTTCTAGCTCAGTTTATTTGAAGCATATCTGGAGAATCGCAAGGTAATTTTTTTAAAAAGTTATCATCTGAACTATGTATGTTCCTAGATGAATCAAGATTTCCTTGATATGCTGCAATCAAAATAAAATGTAGGGCTTCCCTGGTGGCGCAGTGGTTGAGAGTCTGCCTGCCGATGCAGGGGACACGGGTTCGTGCCCCGGTCCGGGAAGATCCCACATGCCACGGGGCAGCTGAGCCACACCTGCTGAGCCTGCGCGTCTGGAGCCTGTGTTCCGCAACGGGAGAGGCCACAACAGTGAGAGGCCCACGTACCGCAAAAAAACAAATAAAGTATAAAATAAAATAAAATGTAGCTATCAGCTGGACGCTGAAGTGGATATAAGACTGGCACTGTCATCCAACTACTGGTTTAAGTATTTATGTTCATCAAAACAAGTTCATATTTTTCATCAACTGACTATTTAATAATCGATATGCATTTAAACTTTAAAATGCTTTTCATTTTAAAAGCACTTTTAATATCATTTATATATTTTATAAATTGGAATGGTTTGAAAATGTCATTTAATAAAAAAAGGCTGTTACTGAAAATATTTACAAGCTACTGTTCTATATGACATAAAAGTTTTCGTTTTAAGGACAATATTTTGGCAAATATCACTCGTTGTATAAACTGTCTATATCTGTCTTATCGTTAATAAACACTAGCTTAATACTACTACTAATAACTATTTCCTTTTCTATTGTGGAAAGAACACTGAACATGACCTCTACCCTCCTAATAAATTGTAAGGGTATAACACATTATTGTTGACTATATGTATGATGTTGTAAAGTAGATCTCTAGAGCTTATCCATCTTATGTAACTGAAACTTTACACCTACTGATTAATAATCCACCATTTCCCCCTTCCCCTAGCCCCTGGTGACCACCATCCCAGCCTATGATTTTATGAATTTGACTTTTAGGTACCTCATATCAGTGGAATCATGCAGTACTTGTCTTTCTGTGTCTTGTTTCTTTCACTTAGCATCATGTCCTCAAGGTCCATCCATGATGTTGCACATGAAAGAATTTCCTTTTTTTCTAAGGCTAAAGAGTATTCCATTCTATGTATATATCGCATTGTCCTTTTCCATTCATCTATCATGGACATTTAGGTTGTTTCCACGTATTAGGTACTGTGACTAGGGCTGGAATGAGCATGGAAGTGCCAACATCTCTTCAAGGTCCTGATTTCAATTCTTTGGATAAATACACAGAAGTGGGATTGGTAGATCCTATGGTACTTCTATGTTTAGTTTTTTGACAGGCTTCCATACCGAATAACTATTTATTCCTTGGTTGCTGTTCTATGCAACAAGCAGTGTTAAGATTTTACATTTATTGCCTCTTTGAATCTTTCTCTCAACTCTTTGAAGCAGATATCATTGCTACCTCCATTATCACATTTGAGACGCTGAGACTTAAGTAACTTTCCCCAAGTCAGACAGGTAAAAACCGGTGGACATACCTGACTTCAAAGCCTGAACCCTTAACCGCCAGAGAGTTTTCTCAATGGTTTCTAAAAACCCAATTCATGAGCGATAAATGGAAAAGTCAAGAATAGAGAAGTCTAAATCCCTTGTGATATTGGGTCACTTTAGAAAATACTGGAACTTTACTGATAGCTGTGAGTTACATTTTAAGAACACAGTTCCTTTCTCTCTAGTCTCCCTGGCAGCAGTGATCTGACAGAGGTCGCTGTAGAACAAAATCTTCCCATACCTGGACATCAGGGGGAATTAAGTTTTTCTATGAAATAATTATGTAAACACTAGAGTGATAAAGGATTTTGAGATATCAGAAATAAACTGAGAATCCCCCTTTATGGCATTAGTGAGGCCAAGAGAGCACCGTTGGAGGAGAAAAACTCGATATTACCAGAAACAGGCCAGCTCAGGGGAAATCAGTTGTGCGCCAAATTCCACATTCCTCATGTGGGACCATCACCTAGTAGGCTCCACAAACCTTGGGGGCCTCAAATCTATGGCATACACTCTGTCAGTGGCCCTCACCCACAGCTGTGTGTCTCCACATGTAACCGACAGGTCTCAACTTCTTCATGATAAGAAGCCTTGAACGAATCCTGGCACATGGAGGCTGTGTGGCAAATTCCAGAGAACAAGGCAGATCTATATGTACAGACCTGGAATGGTATCCCAGTGAAAAAATGGAGCACACAGCACTACGCATGACAAGCTGCCGTTTGTATGTAAAAGATAGATATACATAGAATATTTCTGAAGAAATACATAAAACCAGACAACAACTGTTATCCCGGCGGAGGAATCTGGGCTCTGGAAAGAAGTATGGTAGTGGAGACCTTTGCTCTATATGCCCTCCTGCATATTTACATCTTTTGTTAAATGGAAATGCTACTTCTTCAAATTAATAACTAAAAAATCATAACCCCCTTGAATACAAATCATCTTGGAGAGTCACTCATCCCTGAAAGAATCTTTAGGTCAATATTTGTTTTTTCAAATTTATCCTCTCAATTTCTGTAAAACTAGTCCTGTTACGGTTTATTCCTATTACCATGAACTACATTTATTGGAATGAAAATGATTTATTCTTTTCACCTTCACTATTTTTAGGGTGCAAATGTTATGATTGTCCCAGATGTTTCTGGTACTAATAATAAAGTTGACCCTCAGGATCTAGTCTAGGGTATGCTGGACAGGTCAGGAGTCCCTCTGGGGCAGCAATGCCAACTCCTTTTCTAGTCACTCTTCCCAGTCTTGTGAAAAAAAGAAAAAAGAAATCAAAACGCAAACATGTCAAGACAGCATGCTTCAGAGGCCTGGAAATTACTTTGGGAGTTGAGATATCGTAGATTCTAATCTTTATATCCGGGCCTCTGGTGATCTCACTCATAACTCTCCTGACCCTGCCTGGCCCTCTGTGTTCCTGTTTGCAAAGTAAAAAGTCTACACCTCCTAAGATCACACAAACACTGTAAGGTAATGAGCATAAATGCCAAATATAATACACACTACCTTTGCTCAATCTCAACAATAAATGTGCCAAAACAGTGGCAGGAAACCACATGTCTCAGAAAACAAAACTAAAAAAAAAAACACTTTAAAGGTCAAGAATTACAGTATTGATTCCCACTCACTTTAGCCTTCACTTTCTCAGTGGTTGATGTCAGTGAAAAACTGTGGACTTTGGAATCTGACAAGTCCAAGCATGGACCACTAAACTGAGAGTCCCTTTAAATCAGGAACTGAGTATCATCTTCGTTGTGTCCTCAGTGTCTCCAACTGTATCCAAATCTCACATCTCTCAGGCAATTCTCCTCCAGCTACCTTATTCATACCCATGGCTTTCATAACCACCTCTGCCTAGATCCTCATACTTTTAAATCTCCAGGACAGACCTCTCATTTAACCTCCAGATATGTTTATCCAAATTAGCATTTCATTTTAGATGTCTAAAAGATACCTTACAACACATCCAAATCCAATGTTATAAATGTTCGCCTTAAATCTGACCACCATTCACAGTTTCCTATACAATAATGACCCTTCCATCCAGCAAGCTTTGTGGGCAAAACTTCTAGAGTCCTCTGTATCACTTTCCTCTTCTTCACCTCCACATCCAGTGCATCAACAAGTCCTTTCAGTTGAACCACCTAAATAGTTTTCTAACCCAGCCTCTTTTCTCCATCACATTCCCACCACCATTCCTGCACTAGGCCAACTCTTTTGTCTATGTCTGGGGCTATTACAATAGTCTCCTGCCTGCTTTACCCTCACCCACTCTTGCCCCTCTCCTGTCCGCTCTCCACATTGAAACCACAGTGATCCTGTCATTCAATGCTGAAAAGTCTCGAATGGATTCAATGTTTTTAAGACAAAGATAAAAACAAACAGAAAGGCTTATATCTCCAGCTTCACACCTACACACCTACACACCTACACACACACACACACACATGCACATATACACCAGCCACGCTGGAACCTTCCAGTCTTCCTTACTTGCCATGCTCCTCTCTGACACAGGCCGCGTACTTACTGTTCCCTCTCTGGTTATGTTAACACTTACTCATCCTGCACTTCCAGCCCAAGCATTTCAACAATATCTCCTTCCTTCCCAGAGCAGAACAAACATCCTATGATACACTCTTTTAACAGCATGGATCTCTCCATCTTGGCATTTAAGATAGTTGCAGTTTTACATTTCTTTAGGACATTGTGGTTGGCATGTATTTTTCCATTCAGGGAAGTGCCATGAAAATGGGGGCTGAGTAGATTTTTGGTCATCATTGCATCTCTACTGCCTGACTCATGAAGGTACTTAATGAACATCCGTTTCATGAGTGTTTCAATGAATACATTTTTGTGGGGAAGAAAAATATAACCAAGCTTTGATACATTCTCTGTATGATCCTAAGCAAACAGCTCAAAATTTCTAAGTGAAATGTCTTGATCTATAAAATGAATATTAAAAATAATTGACTTACCAGGTTTGGAGAAGGATTAAATAAGGTGGTATCATGAAACTTTTAGCCGTGTGCCCAACAGTATCTTTGTTTTGAAATTCAAATCTAATTTATGGTTTTTTAATTAAAGTATAATTGATTTACAATATTGTGTTAGTTTCAGGTGTACAGCAAAGTGATACAGTTATAAATATATATATATATATTCTTTTTAAAATTCTTTTCCATTATAGTTTATTACAAGGTACTGAATTTAGTTCCCTGTGCTATATAGTAATCCTTGTTGTTTATCTATTTTATATATGGTTGTGTGCATCTGTCAATCCCACACTCGCAATTTATGCCTCTCTGATCCCTTCCCCTTTGGTAACCATAAGTTTGTTTTCTATGTCTGTGAGTCTGTGTTTTGTAAATAAGTTCATTTGTAGTATTTTTTAGATTCCACATATAAGCTATATCATACAATATTTGTCTTTGTCTCACTTCACTTATTATGATAATCTCTAGGTCCATCCTTGTTGATGCAAATGGCATTATTTCATTCATTTTTATGGCTGAGTAGTATTCCATTGTGTGTGTGTGTGTGTGTGTATCACATCTTCTTTATCTGTTGATGGACACCTAGGTTGCTTCCATGTCTTTGCTATTGTAAATAGTGCCACTATGATCATTGGAGTGCACGTATCTTTTCAAATGAGAACTTTCATCTTTTTCAGATATATGCCAAGGAGTGGGATTGCTGGATCATATGGTAACTCTATTTTTTTTTTTTACAGAAACTCCATACTGTTTTCCATAATGGCTACAACAATTTACATTCCCACCAACAGTGTAGGAGGGTTCCCTTTTCTCCACATCCTCTCCAGCATTCTAAAAAATAGTATTTTAATAGAGATAAGTTCTCTCCTCCTTGATGCCTCATTTGGTAGTTTGAACAATGAAAGTGGTCTCTTAATAAATATACAAGTGATTTAGTAAAGACATAAGATTTGCACAATGCAGTGTTTCAAACAACTAGAGAGACAAAAATGGAAAGACAAGTTCCAGGGTTCCAGGTCACAAGTTCCAGGTTACAAGGCAGTAGCAAATACAAAGTAGAAAGATAAAATAATAATCTGAGGTCAACATTCAAAAACAACAATCTCATCCAACAAAACAAGCTTTTTAACAAACCCACATAGGATTCATTGACAAAGTAGCTAGAAGTGCTGTGAGTTCAGGGAAGAGGAAGATCATTCAAGCTGGAGGCAGGTAGGACTCAGGTGGCGACTTTTAGGGTGGGCAGACGAGTGACAGGTAAAGAATTGGGAGTGTGTGTGAGCGGGGGCGGAGGTGGTCAGTTCTGGTAAGATGTAAGAACAAAACAAAGGGAGCATGACTGTTCCAAGAACGATGAGGAGACCAGTTGCCTGGGTCAGAGTAGATAAGGCTGGGAGCGTGGTTAATAACCAGGTGTATGAAGTTTTGAATGCTAAGGTGTGGAATTTTGACTGTTCTCTGAACAGAAATATTGACAATATAAACTCTTACAAATCTAGATGTATCACAACCATTTCAAATCCAAATAAAATACAACAGAGCTTCCCTAATTTGGATTCTAAGTTTCTCCAAGACAGCACTTCAGAGGAAGGAAGGAAAGAAGGAAGGAAGGAAGGAAGGAAGGAAGGAAGGAAGGGAGGGAGGGAGGGAGGGAGGGAGGGAGGGAGGGAGGGAGGGAGGAAAGGAAAGGAAATGGACAAGTGGACATCTGGCGAACAGCCTATGCCTCATAAGTTTCACATTGCATATAAATCCGTGGTTGAAGCCTGTCTCCGTGACTCCCCAAAGCATGCAGGTAAAGAGCATGTTGGCTTTTAGTGTCTTGGGGGGATGTCATCTCTGCTCCAGTGTCTGCCTCTGACACTTTATCCGCATGCCTCCCCAAATCAAGTTACTTGCAAGGCCCACACACAGAGCAAAGGGGCATGGAGCCCCAGATGGGGTGTTCATGGGCATGACTGTGACCCATGAAATCTTTTGTGAATTACCTTAAGGATTTGGACTCATGAGATAATTCTGGGTGGCCTATCCTGCCACGCCTGCTATCTCCTCCACCGTCCCCACCATCCTCCATTTCCCCTTATTTCTCAGCAATCCTAGGAATATATGAAACAAAGGACAATTCGTCTTCTACAAAGTTAAGGGGAGAAGTTCAGTACAAAGCAAATGACATATGTGTGTGTGCATGTATGTATACATAGATATGTGTGTGTGTATCAAAAGAGCAGACTTCTTCATATAGACATGGGGAACTTGAATGCAACTGGGGAAAAAATCTACGAATTTCATCAGCAGCCTTCTGCTTTTCTTTTCTTTTTAAAAAATAAATTTATTTTATTTGTTTATTTTTGGCTGTGTTGGGTCTTCATTGCTGCACGCGGGCTTTCTCTAGTTGTGGCAAGCAGGGGCTACTCTTTGTTGTGGTGCGCGGGCTTCTCACTGTGGTGGCTTCTCTTGTTGTGGAGCACAGGCTCTAGGCGCGCAGGCTTCAGTAGTTGCAGCATGCAGGCTCAGTAGTTGTGGCTCACACGCTCTAGAGAGTAGGCTCAGTAGTTGTGGCACACGGGCTTAGTTGCTCCGCAGCATGTGGGATCTGCCCAGACCGGGGATCGAACCCATGTCCCCTGCATTGGCCGATGAATTCTCAACCACTGTGCCACCAGGGAAGGCCTCTACTGCTTTTCTGACTGAGCAGACGAGGATACCAGCTATATCCCTTTCTATTTTTAGTCACTTGGCTTTTCTGAGATTCCACCACATGAGCAAAATTGAGCGCTGTCTCGTGAGATTGCCATCCCTCTTCTCCCTGGCAGAAGAGGAGTTCCCTTCACCCTTTGCCTTCTATGAAAAACAGCAATAGCACTTGCCTCTAGGGACCTAGTGGCCACTTAACCATGGGAACACTTTCAGATTGATCTAACTCCTTCCCTGAAAGTACACATTAGACTGCCAAGCACCACTCACTAGCCCCCCAGACTAGCTCAGTATGTTTACATAGTCACCTAGGCTTTTTTTTTTTCATAGAGTTCATCACAGTTTACAATTGCATTTTTTGTGTGTTGTATTTGTAACATTTATCTCCAAATGCACTGTAGCTCCATAGGGGCAGAAGAAGTATGGGTTCTGCTCACCCTTGTATTCTCAGTGTCACACCACAGCACCCAACATATAAGTGATATCCAATAAATATCTAAGGAAGGGAGGAAGGAAGGAAAGAAGGAGGGAGGGAGGGAAGGAAGGATTGGCCGGGAACTTTCTTCCCATCTGGTTCCTTTAAGGTCTCTGCCTACTTTTTCTTCTTAGATTAATTTATAAAATTCTTAGATTAATTAATTAATTAATTCTTAGATTAATTTATAGAATCCCATAAGGACAACTACTGGCTATAAATAGACTATAGCCTCTCAGGAATTCTCAGACAAAAAGGGAGAGACAGATGAAAAGAAATGAAGATTAAAGCCTAACATTTACCTAAATGGGACATCATAAAACTTTCAAAAGACGAGACTCAATTTTAAGGTTTTCTTTTGTGGGTTACTCATGGATTAGTAAGAACTAGGAATATTTAGATTCAAAATAAGATATGATAATTATAAAAGAAATAGAAACAAATTGCTGTGAGACTCTGGTGTTGAAAAGGTACTGATCCCACCTTGGGGAGTAAGGGAAAGTGTGTTGCATGAGCTCTTTAAAGAAGCTGACATTTGACCTGGACTCTGAGGAGTGAGCAGGAGATTGTGTCCGGGAAAAGGAAGAGAGCATCACTGTAGCAGAGGAAATAACATGGTTAAGACCCAGAGATATGAAAGGGCCTGATGGTTCAGACACTGGGGAAAGGTTTGGGAAAACTGGAAAAGAAGATATAAATTGAAAGTTGTGGGAGACTGAGCTAGAGAGAGAGATTTTCTTCTATACATTCCCCACTAGAACTGAAGCAGAGAAGGAAGCGGGCAGAACCTGGACAAATTTAAGGAGGAAAAGGGATAGAGGAAAATGCAATAAAGGGTTTTGCGTGTCCAAAGGACAGAACATAAATACCACTGTTCCACAGTCTGACTTCGCCCCACTGAACAACTTTATTTAACCTCTCTAAGCCTCACTTTCATCACCTGGAAAAATTAATATAATACCTGCCTCAAAAACCCAGCATGCAGCCAGGCTTTTAAAAATATTAGTTTCTGCTCCTCTTTTCTCCCAAAGTGCCTTGCACAAGGGGCAGGTGGGGGGGAGGGAGGGAGGTGGAAAATAGAAGAAATTTTTTAATGTTTGTTTTCTTTTCCTTACGAGTTTTGCTTCACTTCCTTTAACCATCCTTGATCTCTCTCTACCACCACCTGCCTCAAGCCTAGTTCCCGCAAGCAGCCAGTGTTGGCTTTGACAGGTCATAATTTCTTTGGATGGATCCTTTTTTGGCCATTGTTTGCTTCAGCTGTCGTCCCAGATCTTGGCATCTCTACATGTTCCTATTCCTCAAACAGAAGCATTATCAAACGGTTTCGGTTTTCAGTTTGTAATTGCTGGGCTGAGTACCAGGGCTCTTTTCACCTCCTGCCCAACCCACATCCTCCCTAATTCCCACGACCACCAACCAGTCAAGTTTCCACACCTGCACGCAGAAAAGGAGTGTGTGAGGCTCCCTGGGAGCCTGGCTATTTTTTGGGAGAACTGGAAGCCACCGTGCCCAGAGAGTCCATCCTCGCCCCTCACCACACACCCTGCTTCCTGTCAATCATCCTGGAACACCGAGTGCTGGGCAGACAATTTTGTCCACAGGACGTTTGTTTGCAGACACCGCCTTCCAAGTCTCAAAGCTCAAGACTTCTCCTGACAATCCAAACACTAGAATGAAAAAGGGGGGAAAACCCTTAGGCGGTTCTTTTAAAGCCTAATAAAGTCTACTTATATTCAAAAGTAGCAACAGGTTATCTCAGCTTGCAGAGGTTGAAGAAGCTAGGAAGACTGATCTTTAAAATCCTGAACCCCTGGGAAGTGGAGATACAGGTTTCCAAGAGAGGGTACTAAAAATATGTCCTTAAAGCACCTTCAGCATATTCCAGAGACAATTTCCATAAACGATCAACCCTTGTTTCTTTGGGCACACTGGACTGCTCTGAGGGTAAGTACCTTGCAACTAAGCCACAAAGCAAAAGAATTTGCAAGACATATGTGCATAGACATTCAAGGTTCTCAACCAAATCTGTGGGATAAATTCAATTGCCTGAGGTCACTGGGTAATTTCTGCAATCTAAATGTTTGAGACTCTAATGATTACATATGAAGCAATTGTGTGAAAAATGATTTTAAAACAATATATGTTCTTCAGGGAGCAGGTAAAAGAGTTTTCCTGCATGTGAATAGTGAAAAGATCCCCCGGTTGTCTTCTTAAGTCACTCAATAGTTTACCTGAGATCCCTTGGCCTGTCTATTCCTACAGCTTCTATATAATTATTATATACGAATTTTGAACCTTTGTATATTTACTGGCTACAACTTACAATCTTTATATCTCTAGGAAATTGACCTAAGCTCGCTGAGATTATTATTGCCTGTGAAAAAGGATCATCATACAAACTCCACTGGATGGTACTGAAGCTCAATTGAGATCAAGTGTGAAATGTGACTGGCATGCAATAGATGCTCAATAAACAGTAGCTTAGAAAATAGAAAAGCAAGGGAAATTTGAGAGACAATCCCAGGACTGACTTTAAAGTGGCTCTGACTACCACTTTCACTCTCTCAACTGAGTATTGAGGACAACCCAGCAATAATCCTGGTACATCAAAGAAAGTCACAGGGATCTTCAATAAGAACCATTTTGAGATAAGACATGGAAAGATGATCCAAAATACATTATCTAAAGCATCTTAAGTCCAAAGAATTTGTCAAGTGGGTTACAGGTTCATGAGCAGAATCAAGAACAAAAAGCAGTATGTTCCAGTTCATCTCTGGAACATTAACACCCATCTATCAAGAAATGCTACCACCAAAACAGGACTCTCACAGTTCTTGCAGAAGACCAGCTTGATACACCTGGGGTAGATCATTAATTACACTGACTTAGGAGCTTTTGGAAACACTTGTTCAAGCTCTGGCCAGATTTCCATACAGTACTCAACTGCTCTAATAGAAAATTAATTCCCAGGATATTACAAGGATATGTATACTCTGAGAGTTTTCAAAAGAAATCTCTAATGTACCAAATGTGGGTTTTGGGAAAGCTCACTAAACCAGGTCACCAAATGCTCAAAATTTGTGGACTATATACAAGAGAAAATTATATGTTGTTTTAATAATTTAAATAATAATGCTGACTAAAATTAATTTTAGCATTTTATATGTATTGAACTGGCAAAGATTTAAGAAAACAACCATCATCAAGAGGCAGGATCAAGATGGCAAAGTAAGAAGATATTGAACTCACCTTCCACCATGGACACACCAAAACTACAACTAAACATAGAATACCTCCCTCTGAGAATGACCTGAAGACTAGTTGAACATCATGTCTACAACTAAGGGTATTCAAAATAAACCACTGAGACAGGTAGGAGGGGCCAGAGACAGTCTAGTCAGGACCCACATCCCCAGTGTAGTGACCCACAAGTTGGAGGGGATATCATAAACACATAGGTCCTCCCTAAGGAGTGAGGGGTTTGAACCTCACATTGAGCACCCCAGTCCCAGATAACAGCATCAAGAAGACAAGCCCCTGTAACCATAACATTTGGCTATGAAAATCAGTGGGGCTTACATCCAGGAGAGCCAGAGAGCTGTGGGAAACCAAGATTCCTCTCTTACAGAGCATGTGCACAAACCCACTCACTCCAAGTCCCAGGGCAGAGGCAACAATTTGAGAAGCTTCAGGGCCATATGTGAAGAAGATTCATTGGCTAGCTTTAGGATGAGTGCTGAAGGGGCAGAGATCTGCGTAGGCACCATTTCTGACATTCACCATCTACCTTGCTAGTACCACTCACACTGCTCGAGGAACCCCCTGAGGACCTACTCCACCCCACATGTCCACCACAGCCAGTACCCCTCCAAAGCAGGTTCCAACCCACCATAGCCAGCAGGCAGCTTCAGGCAGGATCAGCAGCCCCCCCACAGCAGCTTCAGCCCTGGAGAGCCTACCTCACCCATCAGTGCACCCAGAATTGTTGGGCTGGGCCCCACAGGCAGCTACACTGGGGCCAGTCCCGCCCACTAGCAGACCCACAGCAACTACAGCAACACCACAATAAGAGGGAACATGCAGCCCACACAGGAGACACGCCTGGAGCATATGGCTCTGGTGACCAGGGAGGATTGCTCTTCTGAACCCCACAGAAAACCTTCATAAGGCCACTCCCTCAGGAAGGGGAGGCAAAGCTGACCTACCTAATATATAGAAATGAACAAAGAGCTATGCCAAATGAGGAGAGAAAGGAATATGTTCCGAACAAAGGAACAAGACAAAACCTCATAAAAAGACCTAAATGAAATGGAGGTAAGAAATCTACTTCCTAAAGAGTTCAAACTAACAATAATAAAGATGCTCCGTGAACTCAGGTGAACAGATGAACCCAGTGAGAACTTCAATAAAAAGATAGAAAATATAAAAAGGAACCAATCAGAGGTGAAGAATACAATAACTGAAATGAAAAATACACTAGGTGGCATCAACAACAGATTAGATGATGCAGAAGAACAGGTCAGCAATCTGGAAAACAGGGTAATAGAAATAACCCAATTGGAACAGAATCTTAAAATGTTTTTAAATGAGAATATGGGAATTCCTTGGCAGTCCAGTGGTTAGGACTTGGTGTTTTCACTGCACGAGTTCAGTTCCTGGTCAGGGAATGAGGATCCCACAGGCTGTGTGGCAGGGCAAAAAAAAAAAAGAGGATAGTCTAAGGTATCTCTGGGACAATATCAAGCATATTAACCTTTGCATTATAGGGATCTCAGAAGGAGAAGAGAGAGAAATGTGTCAGAAAATTTATTTGAAGAAATAGTGGCTGAAAACTTCCTTAACCTGGCAAAGGGAACAGACCTCCAAGTCCAGTGAGCCCAGAGAGTTTCAAACAAGATGAAACAAAAAGAGAACCACACCACAACACATTATAATTAAAATGCCAAAAGTTAAAGATAAAGAGAATCTGAAAGGCAGCAAGAGAAAAACAACTAGTTACGAATAAGGGAACGCATAGATTATCAGTTGACTTTTGAACAGAAGCATTACAGGCTAGAAGAGAGTGGCATGATATATTCAAAGTTCTGAAAGGAAAAAACTTACACTCAAGAACACTCTACCTGGGAAGGTTATCATTCAGAATTAAAGGAGAGATAAAGAGTGTCCCAGGGTGACCTTCAAGATGGCAGAGGAGTAAGACGTGGAGATCACCTTCCTCCCCAAAAATCATCTACATGTGGAACAACTCCTACAGAACACCTACTGAACGCTGGCAGAAGACCTCAGGCTTCCCAAAAGACAAGAAAATCCCCACAAACCTGGGTAGGGCAAAAGAAAAAAGAAGAAATAGAGACAAAAGAATAGGGACAGGACCTGCAGCCGTGAAGGGAGCTGTGAAGGAGGAAAAGTTTCCACACACTAGGAAGCCCCTTCACTGGCAGAGATGGGGGGTGGGCAGGGGGGGAAGTTTTGGAACCACAAAGAAGAGCACAGCAAAAGGGGCACAGAGGGCAAAGCAGAAAGATTCCTGCACAGGGGATCAGTGCCAACCAGCACTCACCAGCCTGAGAGGCTTGTCTGCTCACCCGCTGGGGCAGGTGGGGGCTGGGAGCTGAGGCTCGGGCTTCGCATGTCAGACCCCAGGGAGAGGACTGGGGTTGGCTGCGTGAACACAGCCTGAGTGGATTAGTGTGCCACAGCAAGCCAGGAGGCAGTCCAGGAAAAAGTCTGGACCTGCCCGAACAGGCAAGAGACCATTGTTTCAGGGTGTGTGACGAGAGGGGTTTCCTTCCCTGTCCATCCACAGAAGGCAGAGAACCACCTAAATGAGCTCCAGAGACGGGCACAAGCCGCAGCTATCAGCTCAGACCCCAGAGAAGGGCATGAAGTGCTAATGCTGCTACTGAAGCCACCAAGAATCCTGTGTGCAAGTGCAGGTCACTATCCACACCTCTCCTGCCCCCGGAGCCTGTGCAGCCCACCACTGTCTGGGTCCTGTGATCTGAGGACAACTTCCCCGGGAGAACACACCGTGCATCTCAGCCTGTTGCAAAGTCATGGCAGCCTCTGCTGCCACAGGCTCATCTGGCATTCCAATTATGACTACCGTACCCCTCCCTCCCCCTGCCCTGAGAGAGCCAGAGCCCCCTAATCAGCCACTGCTTTAACCCCCTCCTGTCTGGGCAAGGAACAGATGCCTGAGGGCGACCTACACTCAGAGGTGGGGCCAAATCCAAAGCTGAACACTGGGAGCTGTGTGAACAAAGAAGAGAAAGGGAAATTCCTCTGTGCAGACTCAGGAGCAGTGGATTAAATCCCAACAATCCACTTGATGTACCCTGCATCTGTGGAATACCTGAATAGACAATGAATCGTCCCAAAATTGAGGCAGTGGTCTATGGGAGCAACTGTATACTTGGGGTTTACTCTCTGTGACTGATTTGTTTCTAATATTTATGTTTATCCTACTTTATAGTGCTTGTTATCATTGGTGGATTTGTTTACTGGTTTTCTTGCTCTCTTTTTTTATTACTTTTCTTATTTTTTTATTTTATATATTTTTAATTTTTTATTTTAATAACATTACTATTTTTTCTTTCTTTCTTTTTCTCCCTTTTCTTTTGAGCCACGAGGCTGACACAGGCTTGGTGCTCTGGAGAGCTGTCAGGCCTGAGCCTCTGAGGTGGGAGAGCTGAGCTCAGGACACTGGACCACAAGAAACCTCCCATTCCCACATATCGATCGGTGACAACTCTCCCAGAGATATCTGTCTCATCGCTAAGACCCAGCTCCACCCAACGGCCAGCAAGCACCAGTACTGGACGCCCTATGCCAAACAACTAGCAAGGCAGGAACACAACCCCACCCATTAGCAGAGAGGCTGCCTAAAATCATGCTAAGTTCACACACACCCCAAAACACACCACGGGACATGACCCTGCCCACCAGAAAGACAAGATCCAGCCCCAACCACCAGAACACAGGCACCAGTGCCCTCAACCAGGAAGCCTGCACAAGCCATGGAACCAACCTTACCCACTGGGGGCAGAGACCAAAAACACTGGGAACCATGAACTGGCAGCATTCAAAAAGGAGACCCCAAAGACAGTAAGTTAAGCAAAATGAAAAGACAGAGGAATATGCAACAGATGAAGGAGCTAGGAAAAACCCACCAGATGAAACAAATGAAGAGGAAATAGGCAGTCTACCTGAAAAAGAATTCAGAGTAATCATAGTAAGGATGATCCAAAATCTTGGAAATAGAATGGAGAAAATACAAAAAAATTTTTAAAAGACTTAGAAAAACTAGAGAGCAACAAAAAATGATGAATACAATAAATGAAATTAAATATTCTCTAGAAGGAATCAATACCACAAGAGCTGAGGCAGAAGAATGGATAAATGACCTGGAAGGTAAAATAGTGGAAATAACTACCACAGAGCAGAATAAAGAAAAAAGAATGAAAATAATTGAGGACAGCTGCAGAGACCTCTGGGACAATATTAAATACACCAACATTTGAATTATAGGAGTCCCAGAAGAAGACAAAAAGAAAGGGACTGAGAAAATATTTGAAGAGATGATAGTTGAAAACTTCCCTAACATGGGAAAGGAAATAGTCATTCAAGCCCAGGAAGCACAGAGAGTCCCATAAAGATAAATCCAAGGAGAAACACACCAAGACATATATTAATCAAACTATCAAAAATTAAATACAAAGAAAAAATATTAAAAGCAGCAAGGGAAAAGCAACAAATAATATGCAAGCAATGCCCATAAGGTTAACACCTGATCTTTCATCAGAAACTCTGCAAGCCAGAAGGGAGTGGCAGGACATATTTAAAGTGATGAAAGAGGAAAACCTACGACCAAGATTACTCTACCCAGCAAGGATCTCATTCAGATTTGATGGAGAAATTAAAACCTTTACAGACAAGCAAAAGCTAAGAGAATTCAGCACCACCAAACCAGCTTTACAACAAATGCCAAAGGAACTTCTCTAGGCAGGAAACACAAGAGAAGGAAAAGACCTACAAAAACAAACCCAAAACATTTAAGAAAATGGTAATAGGAACATACATATCGATAACTACCTTTAATGTAAATGGAATAAATGCTCCAACCAAAAGACATAGAGTGGCTGAATGGATACAAAAACAAGACCCATACATATGCTGTCTACAAGAGACCCACTCCAGACCTAGGGACACGTACAGACTGAAAGTGCAGGGATAGAAAAAGATGTTCCATGCAAATAGAAATCAAAAGAAAGCTGGAGTAGCAATTTTCATATCAGACAAAACAGACTTTAAAATAGAGACTATTACAAGAGACAAACAAGGACACTACATAATGATCAAGGGATCAACCCAAGAAGAAGATATAACAATTGCAAATATTTAAGCACTCAACATAGGATCACCTCAATACATCAGGCAAATACTAACAGCCATAAAAGGGGAAATCGACAGTAACACAATAATTGTAGGGGATTTTAATACCCCACTTTCACCAATGGACAGATCATCTAAAATGAAAATAAATACGGAAACAGAAGCTTTAAATGACATATTAGACAACATGGACTTAATTGATATTTATAGGACATTCTATCCAAAAACAACAGAATACACTTTCTTCTCAAGTGCTCATGGAACACTCTCCAGGATAGATCATATCGTGGGTCACAAATCAAGCCTTGGTAAATTTAAGAAAATTGAAATCGTATCAAGTATCTTTTCAACAACAACACTATGAGACTAGATATCAATTACAGGAAAAAAACTGTAAAAACTACAAACACATGGAGGCTAAACAATTCACTACTGTATAACCAAGACATCATCGAAGACGTCAAAGAGGAAATCAAAAAATACGTAGAAACAAATGACAATGAAAACATGACAACCAAAAACCTATGGGACACAGCAAGAGCAGTTCTATGAAGGAAGTTAACAGCAATACAATCCTACCTCAATAAATAAGAAACATCTCAAATAAACAACCTAAACTTAAACCTAAAGCAATTAGAGAAAGAAGAATTAAAAAAAAACACCCAAAGTTAGCAGAAGGAAAGAAATCATAAAGATCAGAGCAGAAAGAAATGAAAAAGAAATGAAGAAAATGATAGCAAAGATCAACAAAACTAAAAGCTGGTTCTTTGAGAAGACAAAAAAAAATTGATAAACCATTAGCCAGACACATCAAGAAAAAAAGGGAGAAGACTCAACTCAACAGAATTAGAAATGAAAAAGGAGAAGTAACAACTGACACTGCAGAAATACAAAAGATCATGAGAGATTACTACAAGCAACTATATGCAAATAAAATGGCAACTATATGCAACTATATGCCAAACAAATTCTTAGAAAAGCACAACCTTCTGAAACTGAGCCAGGAAGAAATAGAAAATATGAACAGACCAATCATAAGTACTGAAATTGAAACTGTGATTAAAAATCGTCCAACAAACAAAAGCCCAGCACCACATGTCTTCACAGGTGAATTCTATCAAACACTTAAAGAAGAGCTTACACCTATCCTTCTCAAACTCTTCTAAAATATAGCAGAGGGAGGAATACTCCCAGACTCATTCTACAAGGTCACCACCACCATGAAACCAAAGCCAGACAGAGATGTCACAAAAAAAGAAAACTAAAGGCCAATATCCCTGATGAACATAGATTCAACATGCTCAACAAAATACTAGCAAACAGAACCCAAAAACACATGAAAAGGATCATACACCATGATCAAGTGGGGTTTATCCCAGGAATGCAAGGATTCTCCACTATGCACAAATCAATCAATGTGATACACCATATTAACAAATTGAAGGAGAAAAACCATATGATAATCTCAATAGATGTAGAAAAAGTTTTGACGATATTCCACACCCAGTTATGATAAATACTGTCCAGAAAGTAGGCATAGAGGGAATCTACTTCAACATAATAAAGGCCATATATGAGAAAACCACAGCAAATAACATTCTCAATGGTGAAAAACTGTAACCAGGGCTTCCCTGGTGGCGCAGCGGTTGAGAGTCCACCTGCCGATGCAGGGGACATGGGTTCGTGCCCCGGTCTGGGAGGGTCTCACACGCCACGGAGCGGCTGGGCCTGTGAGCCATGGCCGCTGAGCCTGCGCGTCCGGAGCCTGTGCTCCGCAATGGGAGAGGCCACAACAGTGAGAGGCCTGCGTACCGCAAAAAACAAACAAACAAAAACTGAAACCATTTCCTCCAAGATCAGGAACAAGACAAGGTTGCCCACTTTCACCACTATTATTCAACATAGTTCTGGAAGTTTTCGCCACAGCAATCAAAGAAGAAAAAGAAATAAAAAGAATCCAAATCTGAAAATAAGAAGTAACACTATCACTGTTGCAGATGACATGATACTGTGCATAGTGAACCCTAAAGATGCTACCAGAAAACTACTAGAGCTAATCACTGAATTTGGTACAGTAGCAGGATATAAAATTAATGCACAGAAATCTCTTGCATACCTATACACTATAGATGAAAAATCTGAAAGAGAAGTTAAGGAAACACTCCCATTTACCACTGCAACAAAAAGAAAAAACTACCTAGGCATAAACCTACCTAAGGAGACAAAAGACCTGTATGCAGAAAACTATAAGACACCGGTGAAATAAAGTAAAGACAATACAAACAGATGGAGAGATATACCATATTCTTGGATTAGAAGAATCAACATTGTGAAAATGACTATACTATACAGAGCCACCTACAAAGTCAATGCAATCCCTATTAAACTACCAATGGCACTTTTCACAGAACTGGAACAAAAAATTTCACAATTTGTATGGAAACACAAAAGACCCCGAATAGCCAAAGCAATCTTGAGAAAGAAAAATGGAGCTGGAGGCATCAGGCTCATGGACTTCAGACTATACTACAAAGCTACAGTAATCAAGACAGTATGGTACTGGCAAAAAAACAGAAATATAGATCAATGGAACAGGATAGAAAGCCCAGAAATAAATCCATGCATATATGGTCACCTTATCTTTAATAAAAAGGGCAAGAATATACTATGGAGAAAAGACAGCCTTTTCAGTAAGTGGTGATGGGAAAACTGGACAGCTACATGTAAAAGAATGAAATTAGAACACTTCCTAACACCATAAACAAAAATAAACTCAAAATGGATCAAAGACCTAAATGTAAGGCCAGATACTATAAAACTCATAGAGGAAAACATAGGCAGAACATTCTATGACATAAATCACATCAATAGCCTTTTTGACCCACCTCCTGGACAAATGGAAATAAAACAAAAAATACACAAATGGGACCTAATGAAACTTCAAAGCTTTTTCACAGCAAAGGAAACCATAAACAAGACCAAAACACAACCCTCAGAATGGGAGAAAATATTTGCAAACAAAGCAACTGACAGAGGATTAATCTCCAAAATATACAAGCAGCTCATGCAGTCAAAAAAACAAATAACCAAATCCAAAAATGGGTGGAAGACCTAAATAGACATTTCTCTAAGGAAGACATACAGATGGCCAAGAGGCACATGAAAAGATGCTCAACATCACTAATCATTAGAGAATTGCAAATCAAAACCACAATGAGGTATCACCTCATACCAGTCAGAATGGCCATCATCAAAAAATCTACAAACAATAAATGCTGGAGAGGGTGTTAAGAAAAGGGAACCCTCCTGCACTGTTGGTAGGAATGTAAATTGATACACCCTCTATGGAGAACAGTATGGAGCTTCCTTAAAAATCTAAAAATAGAACTACCATACGGCCCAGCAATCCCACTACTGGGCATATACCCTGAGAAAACCATAATTCAAAAAGATACATGTACCACAATATTTATTGCAGAACTATTTACAATAGCCAGGACATGGAAGCAACCTAAGTGTCCATCAACAGATGAATGGATAAAGAAGATGTGGCACATATATACAATGGAATATTACTCGGCCATAAAAAGAAACGAAATTGAGTTATTAGTAGTGAGGTGGATGGACCAAGAGTCTGTCACACAGAGTGAAGTAAGTCAGAAAGAGAAAAACAAATACCATATGCTAACACATATATATGAAATCTAAGAAAGAAAAAAAAAGTGTTTCTGATGAACCTAGGGGCAGGACAGGAATAAAGATGCAGATGTAGAGAATGGATTTGAGGACACGGGGAGGGGGAAAGGTAAGCTGGGACGAAGTGAGAGAGTAGCATGGACATATATACACTACCAAATGTAAAATAGATAGCCAGTGAGAAGCAGCTGCACAGCACAGGGATATCAGCTCATTGCTCTGTGACCACCTAGAGGGGTGGGATAGGGAGGATGGAAAGGAGACACAAGAGAGAGGGGATATGGGGATATATGTATACATATAGCTGATTCTCTTTGTTATACAGCAGAAACTAACACATCATTGTAAAGCAATTATACTCCAATAAAGATGTTAAAAAAAAAAAAAAAAGAGTTTCCCTGGCAAGCAACAGCTAAAGGAATTCATCACCACTGAACCAGCCATACAAGAAATATTAAAGGGATTTCTTTAAATGGAAAAGAAAAGGCCATAACTAAAAATAAGAAATTATATTACAGGAGACATATCACTGGTAAAAGCAAACATACATTAAAGGATCAATAATTTACAAAGCTAGTGTGAATTTTAAAAGACAAATGTAGTAAAATCAACTATAACTACAATAATTAATTAAGGGATACACAATTTAAAAGACAGAAAATCTGATGTCAAAAAAGTAAAACAGCAAATGGAGGGAGTTAAAATATAGTATTTTTAGTATGCGTTTGAACTTAAAATAGACTGCTTTATACAGACTGGTTGTCATACATGAACCTCATGGTAACCACATATCAAAAACTTACAATAGGCACACAATAACTTAAAAGAAAGGAATCCAAACATAAAACTAAAGAAACTCATCAAATCACAGAGGAAGAGAGCAAGAGAAGAAGAAAGGAACACAGAAGAACTACATAAACAACCAGAAAACAATTAACAAAACAGTGATAAGTACACACCTGCCAATAATTACTTTAAATGTAAATGAACGAAATGCTCCAATCAAAAGACAGGGTGGCTGAAAGGATTCAAAAAAAAAAAGTCCCGTATATATGCTGTCTACAAGAGAGTCACTTCAGGTCTAAAGACATACACAGACTGAAAGTGAAAGGATGGAAAATGATATTCCATGCAAATAGAACCAAAAAGAAAGTTAGGGTAGAAATATTTGTATCAGGCAAAACATATTCAAAACAAAGTCTGTAACAAGAGTGAAAGATGAACATTTCATAATGATGAAGAGATCAATTCAACAAGAGGATATAACACTTGTAAATATTTATGCCCCCAACATAGAAGCACCTAAATACATAAAGCAAATATTAGCAGACATAAAATGAGAAATTGACAGTAATAAAACAACAGTAGAAGACTTTAATATCCACTTACAGCAATGTATAGATTATCTAGACAGAAAATTAACAAGAAAACAGTGGCATTAAATGACATATTAGATTAGATGGACTTAATGGATGTATACAGAACATTCCATCTGAAAACAGCAGAATACACATTCTTTTTGAGTGCACATGTAACATTCTCCAAGATAGATCATGTGTATTAAGCCACAAAACAAGTTTCAATAAATTTAATAAGATTATAATATCAAGCATCTTTTCAATAACAAAGGTATGAAGCTAGAAACCAATTACAAAAAGAAAACCAGGAAAAAACACAAACACATAGAGACTAAACAACATGGTACTAAACAATCAATGGTTTAACTAAGAAATCAAAGGTGAAATTTTAAAATTCCTAGAGACAAATGAAAATGGAAACATAACCTACCAAAATCTATGAGACACAACAAAAGCAGTTTTAAGAGGGAAGTTTATAGTGATACAGGCCTACCTCAAGAAACCAGAAAAATCTCAGATAAACAATGCAATTATACACCTAATGGAACTAGAAAAAGAAAAAGAAACACCTCAACGTTAGTAGAAAGAGGGAAATAATAAAGATCAGAGTGAAAATAAATGACATAGAGATTTTAAAAAATAGATAACATCATGAAACTAAAAGCTGGTTCCTTGAAAAGTAAACAAAATTGATAATCCTTTAGTCAGACTTATCAAGAAAAAAGAGAAAAGGGCCAAATAAATAAAATCATTAATGAAAGAGGAGAAATTACAACTGACTCCACAGAAATACAAAGGATCATAAAAACTACTATGAACAATTATACACCAACAAATTGGAAAACCTAGAATAGATGGATAAATTCCTAGAAATGTACAATCTTCCAAAACTGAATCACAAAGAAATAGAACATCTAAGAAGTCCAATTGCCAGTAAAAAATTGAATTAGTAATCAAAAACTGTCAACAAACAAAAGTTCAGCACCAGAAAACTTCATAGGTGAATTCTACCAAATATTTAAAGAAGAGTTAATAACTAGCATTCTCCAACTATTCCAAGAAATTGAAGAGGAAGGAAAACTTCCAGATTCATTGTATGAGGCCAGCATTACCCTGATACCACAACCAGACAAAGACACTGCAAAAAAAATAGAAAATTACAGGCAAATACCCTTGATGAACATAGATGCAAAAATCGTCAACATGTTAGCAAACCAAATTCAACACTACATTAAAAGAATCATATACCATGATCAAGTGAGATCTACTCTAGGGATGTAAGGATGTTTTAACATCCACAAACCACTACATTAACAAAATGAAGAATAAAAGTCATATGATTATCTCAATGGGTACAGAAAAAGCATTTGACGAAATTAAACACACATTTATGATAAAAATTCTCAACAAAGTGGATATAGAGAGAACATACCTCAACATAATAAAGGCCATAAATGAGAAGCCTACATCTAACATCATACTCAATGGTGAAAGCTGAAAACTTTTTCTCTAAGATCACAAGCAAGACAAGGACGCCCACTCTTCCACTTTCATTCAACATTTGTTTGGAAGTCCTAGCCATAGCAATTAAACAAGAAAAAGAAATAAGTCATCCAAACTGTAAAAGAAGAGTAAAACATGATACTACATAAAGAAAAACCTAAAGATTCCACCAAAAAACATATTAGAACAAATAAATGAATTCAGTAAGTTTGCAGGATACAAAATTAGCACACAGAGACTTCCCTGGAGGTCCAGAGGTTAAGACTTCACTTTCCAACGCAGGGGCTGCGGGTTCAATCCCTGGTTGAGGAGCTAAGATCCCACATGCCTCATGGCCAAAAAAACCAAAACGTAAAACAGACGCAATATTGTAACAAATTCAATAAAGACATAAAAAATGGTCCAGGTCAAAAAAAAATCTAAAAAACAAAATAAAACAAAAAACCAAAATCAGCATACAGAAATCTGTTGCCTTTCTATACACTTATCAGGAACTATCAGAAAGAGAAATTAAGTAAAAAGTCCTATTTACAATTACATCAAAAAGAATAAAATTCCTAGAAATAAATTTAACCAAGGAGGCAGAAGATCTGTACTCTGAAAACTATAAGATGTTGATGAAAGAAATTAAAGATGACAGAAATAAATGAAAAGATATATCATGTTCTTGGATTGGAAGCATTAATATTGTTACAATGCCTGTATTACCCAAAGCAATATACATATTCAATGCAATTCCTATCAAAATACCAATAGCATTTTTCACAGAACTGGAACGAACAATTTTAAACTTTGTTTGAAGCAAAAAAAGTACCATGCATAGCCAACACAATATTGAGTAAGAAGAACAAAACTGGAGGCATCATGCTCCCTGACTTCAAACTATACCACAATGCTCTACCAATCAAAACAGAATGGGGCTTCCCTGGTGGCACAGTGGTTGAGAGTCTGCCTGCTGATGCAGGGGACGTGGGCTCGTGCCCCGGTCCGGGAAGATCCCACATGCCGCGGAGCGGCTAGGCCCATGAGCCATGGCCGCTGAACCTGTGCGTCCGGAGCCTGTGCTCCACAACGGGAGAGGCCACAACAGTGAGAGGCCCGCGTACCACAAAACAAAACAAAACAAAACAAAAAAATCAGTATGGTACTGACATGAAAACAGACACACAAATCAATGGAATGGAATTGAGAACCCAGAAATAAACCAACCCACATATGGTCAGTTTATTTACAACAAGGAAGCCAAGAACATACAGTCTCTTCGATAAATAATGTTGGGATAACTGGATAACCACATGCAAAAGAATGACCCAGACCACTCTCTTACACCAAATATAAAATTAAACTCAAAATGGATTAAAGACTTGACTGTAACACCTGAAACCATAAAACTCCTAAAAGAAATCACAGACAGCTCTTTGCCATCATTCTTAGCAATATTTTTTTGGATCTGTCTCCTCAGGCGAGGGCATGAAAAGCATAACAAACAAGTGGGACTACATCAAATAAAAAAGATTTTTCACAGTGAAGAAAACCAGCAACAACACAAAAAGACAACCTACTAAATGGGAGAAGATAATTGCAAGTTATATATTCGATAAGGGGTTAATATCCAGTATATATAAAGAACTCAGACAACTTAATATTTAAAAATCCAATTATAAAAGGGCAGAGGATCTAAATAGACATTTTTCCAAAGAAAACATACAGATGGCTAACAGACACATGAAAAAAAATGCTCAACATCACTTATCATCAAGGAAATGCAAATCAAAACCACGAGATATAAGTCCACACATGTAAGAATGGCTACTATCAAAAAGGCAACAAATAACAGTATAGGTAAGAATGTGAAGGAAAAGGAATACTTGTTCACTTTGGGTGGGAATATAGATTGGTGCAGCCACTGTGGAAAATAGTATGGAAGTTCTTCAAAAAATTAAAAACAGAACTACCGTTGGATCCAACAATTCCACTTCTGGGTATTTTGCTGAGGAAAATGAAAATGCTAATTCAAAAAGATATATGCACCCCTATGTTCATTGCAGCATTATTTATGACACCCAATATACAGAAGCAATCAAAATGAACAGATGAACAGATAAAGAAGATGTATATATTGGGTTGACCAAAAAGTTCGTTCGGTTTTTCCATAGCATCTTATGGAAAAACCCAAACAAACTTTTTGGCCAACCCAATATATAATGGAATATTGCTCAGCCATAAAAAAGAATGAAATTTTGCCAAGTGCAACAACATGACCTAGAGGATGTTACACTAAGTGACATGTCAGACAGAGAAAAGATAAACACCATATGATTTCACTTATATATGGAATATAAAAGACAAAATAAACAAATAAAACAGACTAGAAACAGATTCATAGATACAGAGGAGGAGCACAGGGAGTTGGGCAAAATAGGTGAAGGGGATTAAGAGGCACAAACTTCCAGTTCCAAAATAAATAAGTCATGGGGATGTACTACACAGAACAGGGAATATAGTCAATAATATCATAATAATTTTAAATGGTGACAGAGGGTAAACAGATTATGGTGATCATCTCATAGTGTATATAAATGTCTAATCACTATATTGTACCCCTGAAACTAATATAACATTGTATGTCAAATACACTTCAATTAAAAAAAATATCAGCCACCAGAGTACTGAAGAATGGAAGGATGAGACTGACAAAAAGTCAATTTTGAATGATGGTAGTAAAGTACAATAATATGAAACCAATATGAAAATATGTAGCAAGGTTATAAAAATAGGTTCGTATTTTGTGACTATAGCTTTCTTTTATGATTAGAGAAAAAGCAATACACATTTTACCAACAAAAAATGCTCAGCATTCACAGATGGGTTATACAACCTGTAGCAATATCACTACTAACAGTATTTTTGAAAGTCAATCACACTGTCCTTTAAATGCAATTAATTAAAATATCAACTTAGAAACCCAAAAGAGTTTGATATAAAGGAAAAACGGTTGCTATTTCATTTTTCTTGGTCCATATTGCTTTATCTAAGCAAACTGCAAAGTGTCCTAAAAGCCATATGGGAGATGTACTTCCTCACAGCTGCAAAGGAAACATTTGCAGAACAGAAAACACCAGAAATTACAATATATTCTTAGAGTAGAATGGAAAGCACATGAAATATTTAAAACTTGGAGTTGAGATTTCATATTAAAATATTTTAATTGCCGGTAGTGAGCCGTTCCTTTTTATTTCAGTGCTCAGTTAGAGTAGCAACAACTGAGTGGGGAGGTGAGGAGGGAAGGAATAAAGGAGCAAAGAACAACAGTCACTCGAAGTGAAAACAATCCCTACCAAACCACAGAAAAATTAAGTTTTTCTTTTTTTTGAATGGAATTGTGTTTTCTTACATAAGTTTTGGTGCTGTAAAATGTGGCACGTTTTATTCTATCCATCCCCTCAGAAAAGCCGAACAGAAACCAGTCCTCATGGTTTCGAGAGAGCAAACTTCCCCTCTCTCATGTTTCAACGACACAGTCTCCACTTGGGCCGGGGAGCGTATCATATATCATAAATCACTCTCTGATAGATATTTGGCAGGCACTCAGCACCCCAGGCTATGCAACCACGTACAGTATGGAAAATTTTTAAGGTGGAATCTTGATTCTGTAACTTAAAGACTTAATAGCACCTCAAAACATTTTACTACTTCCTGGTACACAAACACACAAAGCCAAGAAAGCGGAATTCTCCATATGGTTTTCGGCTTTATAGGATATATACACAATAAGCCATGCAACTGTAAACCTGGAGGCGTTCTCTTGCTGTTGTTAATTCAACCTCAGTGAAAATAAAAAAAAAGAGAAAACCAAAAACGTAGAGAGTTTGATCCCAGCCTAGATCCTGAAAGAATCAAGTCACTAGGCACTTCTAGAATCTGCTTTTTAACTCTCCAATCCCCCACAGGTAACCATTCCACACCTTCTTAGAAACTGGGGGAGCAGCAGGACTAAGGGGCTGGGGACAGATTTTATGGTAAGATAATAACATGCTGTCAAAGGTACTGTCAGAGATTTCAACAGCAAGGCTTAACAGTTGATGAGAGTCATAGAAACCCCAGTAGAGTCTGTCTCCTGATTCCGGGCCCAAATCTGACATTTCGAGGGCCTCTGTGCATGCCCTCCCACCTTCTCAGATGTTGCAAACCTTTTCAGATTTACATATTCTTCCTCAGGAGCCTCCTTCAACAAATCAAGCAGTTTTTGAAATTGCAAACTGCCTTTAACCCCTACATCACATCACGTCGGCAGGCACTGGGGCCCGTTGGAAGACTTCTCTCCCAGCAAAGCCCTTGTTGTGAAGCCATGAGAGCCCTTCTGTGCAAGAAGGGGTTAACTCCGCAGTATTTGGATGTGCCTGAATGTTCTCAGCGTTCTGGGGCTGAGTAATTCTTAGAAGGACTAAATGGAAAGGGGGGAAATGCAGACTGGGCAGTAGGGCATTGAGTTCTCTGTGGAAAGAAAGTCAATGAACACTTTTTCAAGTTTAAAATAAACGTGAAAAAAGAAGCGTTTAAAATAAATACTTCTTTTTTGCTGTTGTTCACAAATTAGCCGTAGTTTGGACAGGCTAAATAGAAAACTTTCAGTGCAGTTGATTGAGAGTTTTCCTGTCCAGTCCCAATCAATTTGAGAAGAAAATTGAAGTGAAATTCAGACAGAATGGTGGGGTGTGAGGGATGTTAAATAGTTATACTGGTTATACGTGTATGCCTATTTACTTATACTATTACTGATAAGTAACTCACAAAATAACTTAAACTCTAAGTAATTTATATCATTTCCACCCAGCCTGTTTTTACCAATTTATTCTTGAGATGTTGACACTTCCCATCAATGAACGTCTTAGCCTTGGTACTGATAAACTCTGAGGCTCACTGCTCCTCTCCCAGTCACTTAAGAACCCACCTATATTTGACCATCAAGTTCAAGACTGACCTCCTAACCACTTCTAGAAGAAAAAAATATATACATGGCTGTTTTTCAGGAAGCACTGAGCAATGGCCCTGCCCAAGTCGGACACATGCAAGAGCCCCTCAGTCCTCTCCAATTCCCCACCTCTTAAATCAGTGGTTCTCAGCCTGGGTTGCAAATCAGAATGCCCTGGGAAGCTTTTAAAACTTTCCAAGGCCCAGGCTACATCCCAGACACATTATATCAGAGTCTTTGTGGGTGAAACTGAGGTATCATTATTTTTTAAAAGCCCTCAGGCGCTTCCACGCAACCAGAGTGAAAACCAGCATCCTGGTTGTTGTCCCTGTGTCCATCTTGCTCTCCTCCAATCAATAATTCCTCTGAAGTTAGCAGTGAGGTTTCTAAAGTAACATAGGCAGTCACGTTTTCTCCCTATTTACCTGTCGTAAGGGTTCCTTAAGGCCTTCAGGAAAGCATCTTAATACCTTAGCGTGACAGTCAGTCTTCTGGCCTCCATTTCCTTCTTTGGCTGTACCTCCTGCTCATCCCTGCCTCCACACTCAGCAGCCCGGCCCGGCGGGACTACTGGAACCCCACATACACACACACTAGCCATGGAACAGGCTACTCTTTCAGGCTGGAAAATTCTCTCTCCCCCTGCCCAACACATTCTTATGTCTATCTTCTCATTCACCTTTGGATTCAAGTCTGGTGTTTCTCCTTGGGAAGTCCATCCCCCACAATAGCCCCAGGCTGGGTAGCTGTTCACCACCGCTAGTGTGCCCCCCAAACCCTAGATGTATCTGGAGTACAGGCAGAGAAGATGCCCGTCACCACCAGTATTCCCCCCATATCCTGGAGCTCCCTCTAGTACAAGTGGAAGGACTGTGCCCATCTATTTGTTTTCTCTCCCACTAGATCATGAACAGTTGGAAACAAAGATCTTGCTGCCATGTGCCCTTGGAGCCCAGTTCAGCACCTGGCCCGTGGTGGAGGCACAGAATAAACAAGGGTTAACAAGTGTTCCATGCCAGTTCTACCCAGGAAACTTCACTTTCAAATGCAACATTATGCTGTTCCTGGTGGAGAATACCTCCCAGATTATTTGAATCCTCTCCATGAAACCCAACATTTTTCTGTGGTACATACAAATGGTCAACATTCTATAGGTTCAATGAGATGCAGCTGAGAGGTACCTGTGAGTGGGCAGCAGTTAGATTTGGTGTCAAAGGTCAAAGTGCCTTCAGGCTACATTCTCAGAAGGGAAAGACCTCTGGTGCATATGTCAAGAATCAAAATATTTTTGTGGCTTCCAAGACTTCGACCCGCCTCCCAGTTGATTAATTCTCATTGAGAAAGAGAAAGAAAATGCCACGGGAAATAATTCAGCATGGGAAGAGATTTAGACCATCAACTCATACTCTGCAATTGTGATAGCCTGGGGTTCGGTGCCAGTGGGATGAGAGTAAAGGGAAAGAATGGCCTATCATTGCTTCTGGAAGCCCTGTTGGCCACAGCCATGCTGCCTGCCCCATGAGCTGAGGAGGAATGGTTAGTCAATAAAATGGAATGTCCCACGGTGACCTACTGAAAGCATAAAGCTAAGCTAGTGGGAGATTGCTTTGCATGCCAGGAAGAGAGGGAGAGGAAGAGATGGAAAGAAAGAAGGAAAAACATAAAGGACACTAGGAGAAAAAGGAAAGAGATTTTAAAGATGAAGAGAAGAAAAGCGTGAGAAGAGGGCCAACAGGTATAGAATCTCCTGCAACCATCTAGAAAATGAATATTCTATTCTCATTTTACAGATGAGGAAAATGCAACAGAAAGGAGCTAACTGAGTCAAAGTTACAGATCTACTAAGTAACAGAAGTAAAAAGAGGAAAGAAAAGGAGTGAGATTCTGAAGAGCAAATATGTGGGGGAAAAGGAACGTGTGAGAGGCAGGAAGAGGAAGACAGGCAGGCAGAATAGGCCAAGAATGTAATTTAAAAGCAAATACAGCAGTGCTGATGTGTCCCAGACATGCAGCGTGAAGCCCATGCCTCCCTGGGACCATACCAGTCTCTCCCTTCTCTGAGTGTATGGACCTTTCTTGGGCCTGAGCCCAAGCCTGCTCATCTGGTGCCTGGCCAGGTTGTAGTCTTACTCCGTGGAATTTCAGAAACAGCTTCAGGGAACAAAGTTGGCTGCAAGTGTTTCTGGCTAACCCTTCAGTAGACTGCGCAGAGCATGGAAGAATACAGAACATGCCCCAGGCCTAAGAACCTGTGCTTCTGCTTGTGCCCTGGACCTCAACCTAGAGAAAGGGTGGCCAGGCCAACTTCTCCAGGTCCATTTACTGCGACAAGAGGCCCTTCTAACTCCGACACCCGCACCCCAAACACATCCTACTAGGCTAACTGCCGCATTCTGTTTCTCTGGAAATTGCAGGCCAACTGAAATGAGCTTTGTCCTTATTGTCACTTTGCATTAATTTTGGTGTACGTTTGTCAGTTTTGAACGCTAATCTGAGTTTCTGAGTTGGAGGAACCCTCTTCCTGTCCTTTTTTTCTTACATGTTGACACATAAGGGTCACTGCTTCAGAGAGGAGTCTGGCCAGCTGGGTGGGAACAATAATTTCAGGATGGAGGTAAGCAGCCCCCGAACTGCTCACATTCCTTTTTTCGGTTATCAACCATCATTTTTCAACAGGTTCACATAACATGCCAGCCTGAATGCACAGAGCTCCAAAACTACAGCTCTTTGCTATGGGAATGTTACTAAAACAACAAAAAAGTTGTAACCAAGTACCCAGTTATATCAGGCATTGTGAGGCTAACAATATCAACTCTAACAACAATAACACATTTTATACAGCACTCAAGATTTCACAGATAGCTTTCACAGGTATTATTTCATTTCATTGTCATTAGCAATCCTAAGTGGTAGGTGGGGCAAATATTTTGCCCTGTGCCTGGGTAAACAACCTTATTTTTGTTACAGCTTGTTTAAAGTAGTGAAATATTAGAAACAGTGTAAATGTCCAATAGTAGGAGCATGACTATATAAACTGTAATGACTCACACAACAGAATATTGTGTAGCCAATGTTAAGCAGGTCTGTATTTACTGATGTGGAAAAATGTTTATAATGGTAAATGAAAAATGCAGGTTACAAATATCCATACATATAAGAAGAACACTTTTTTGGGTATATTTATGGGCAAATTTGCACAAAATTTCTGGCAGATTATATTACAAATACTTTTCCTCCGGGTGGTGGATTTAGGGTGAATTAACTTTTTTTTTCATTTTTTATTTCTTAGTATTTTCTACTTTGTCACTACTATTTATTGCTTCTGTGATTTAAAAAAGAAAAGATGAGGCACACAATTATTTTTAAGTAATTAAGTATTTATAGCTTCTCACTCCTGATTGTCACTGCTTTGAGATAAGGCAGTCTAAACTGAATGATCTGAAGGACTCGATTTGGGTCAGCAGTATTTCAGTCTCTGTCTTAAATATACATTTAAAAATATATATTAGATATCATAAGAGGAAAAATAAACAGTTCCTGCCAAACATAAAACTTAGTCAAAAGTTTGAGTTTTTAATTGTAGTTATTTGCAGTGAGTCTGTTTTTTGTGACATAATTGATGGAGTAGGTTCCAAGGTCATAGTGTGCTATTTGCAGAGATATACTAGCTAGTGAAGCAACGAAAGCAACAAACTTTAAGAAGTATTTACATATAAAGCATAAAACAGTTTAAAACCAAGCAAATATCTTTAAATATAGTGGCTAAAAACG
Organism: Monodon monoceros; assembly: GCF_005190385.1. Classification (NCBI taxonomy): domain Eukaryota; kingdom Metazoa; phylum Chordata; class Mammalia; order Artiodactyla; family Monodontidae; genus Monodon; species Monodon monoceros. The sequence goes on along the minus strand of NW_021703782.1, from coordinate 50,244,727 downwards.
TAATCATAATCACTACAGAAATAAAATCTGTCTCTAAAATTAGAGTTAGTTTAGGCAAAGTAATGGGTAAGGTCTATTTAACTTTCAAAGGACAGATAATTCCTATATACTATAAATGTTTCAAGAGCATAGAAGAAGATGGAAAGCTTCCCAGCTCAATACAAATAACTAGTATAAATCTTACATTAAATGTGTAAGGACATTTATGGGAATGTATAGAGAACGACTTGGAAGAATATACCTCAACTAGAGGTCAATCTCATTTAGGTACATAGAGGAAAACATTTTAAAGTATACGAAAATTTAATCCATCATTGTATGAAAGCAATCAAAATGAAATAGGATTTTCTCAGAAAAGCAGGGATAGTTCAACATCAGGAAATCCATTGTATTTTCACAAAATTGATAGATTAAAGGGAAAAAAATTTAATTACCTAAGGAAATGGATAAAATATTTAACTTAGAAAAAGATATTTTTCCGAAGTCTCAAGAGGAAAAGATACATAATTAAAACTGCATTATAATGCAAGATTGCACAATTAATGAGGTAGAATAGAGAGTTCTACTGATAGATCCACGTCTATTTCCATATATCAGTGAAAATTAATACACAAAATGCTATATTCCACAACAATGGAAAAAACTAAATCATTAAAGAAAATCATGCTGAAATGATTTGGTATTTACTGGCCATTTATTTAGGGAAAAATTAATGTATACTCCTAATTCCTATTACACCCCAAAATAAATTCCAGATGAACAAAAGAAAAAAAAAATGACATAACAATAAAAGCATTAGAAAAGCACATGGGAGAACATTTTATAGACATCATAAAGAACAAAAATAGTGAAAAATTAAAACTTTGTAATGGCAAATAATATCTTTAACAAATTAAAATATTATAACATGGTTAAAATATTTGTAGCATATATAAAGGATAAAGGGATAAAGATCCAGAAAATACAGAAACATGTTACAAATCAATGAGACAAATAAACCAACAGAAAATGGATGACGGATATAAACAGACAATTCACAGAAGAAATGAAAGGATATATACAAAGTATATGTAAAAATATGCTCCACCTCACTATAAACCAATGGGTTATTTTCTCCTCCATCAGAGAGATGGATCCAAAATTTAAATATTGATAATATGCAGTGTTGATGAGGGTGTGGGGGAAAAGGCATTTCATGCTTTGTTGATGGGAGTGCAATTTGGAAAACCTAAGCTCTGCCTTTGGAAGGTACTTCGGCAATATTGACCAAATTATCTGTAAGAATATTTGCTTGATTGGTTGCATAATTAGAAATCTTTCCTACACAAATACTCTCATTTAATTATGCAGAACGTAAAGCAATTTAACTGTAAATTAGTTGAAGTATCTTTAATAATATTAATGGCATTTCTATTCTATGGAATAATATGCAGCAATTAAAAAGAATAAAGTAAGTTTTCATTTACTGCTCTTTAATGATCTGTAAGACATGTTGCTATGTTTTTTTAAAAAGCAAGTTGCAGAGCACAAAGAGCAATATAATTTGGGAGGGAGCCCCAAATATTCGTGGAGAAAAATGAAGAAAGAAGTGCTCCAGACTCTTAAAGATGGCAATAATGGAGGTGGAAGAGTAAAGGAAACTTCAGCCACTGTCTTGACCCTGTCACATATCTCACTGGCAGAATCAAGATACTGAAACACGGTAACTGATTAACAAAAATCATTATTTCATTCTTGCCTTTAGTTCCCTGTTATTCACTCAAATCACATTTTTAGACTTCTTTAGAGTTTACTTATAAAAGACTTTAATAACACTTCATGTCTATAAAATGCTTTACAGTTTACATAGTACTTTCTTATTCATTATTGTCCTTGGACAGGAAAACAGAGCAAGTATTATTACCTTCATTTTCCATGTGAGGCAGAATAAAATAAATTGTCTAAAATTACAGAGCTAGGAGAGTATTGAATCTGTGCCTTCCTATCCCACTTCCATTGCCTATCATACGACCTCAGAGACAAGCTCACCGAATGAAAATATTGTCGTTAACAGACTTTTATATACTATGAGTCAATCTGAGACCAGCTGAAGGAACAGTTATTGAAGAACACAAAGTCTCCATTGAGCATTTCTACATGTAACATTGACCCAAAGTATGAACATAGCAGTAGTGTGCACTCCAGTTTTACATAAGAGCCCAAGAATTTAAGTGACTTTTCCGAACACATGGTTAATTAATAGCAGAGTCAAATCTAGAACCTACCTCCTCTGAGCCTAATCCACTGATCCCTCCACCACTCTACTCTCATTTTTCTACCATATTCCTGCCGTACCGTTCATCTTTATTTTTTGTATTTGAGGCATTGCAGATGCAGAATATATGATCAGAGATGGCTGGTGTACAAATTAAGATTTCCTGACCCCTTTTCCCAACTGCATTCATACTGCATTCAAAATATGAGAGATCGTGATAAACCTTAGCCCCATGGTATAGATACAGAGACAATTAGAAGGAACCTAGGACTGAAAAAGTCTAGAAGAAAATTGATTCCAGCAGGTTTATTTTCAGACGAAGGAATGAGTGGAAGCCTAAGGAGGTAAAGTGACTTTTTCCATGTTCGTTCAGGAAGTGTCATAGACAGTTCCAAATGCTGTCCTCCTCCCATTTCCCTGCCCTGTCTCATAGATTAGAAGATTTCACCAAGCATAGGAAATTCTAGAAAGAGCAAAGAGATGAGAGGGTGTTCTCTTGAAAATTAGGGGGAAAGGAGAATCCAACTTTGAAAACCTATGTTAAAAGAATTAAAAAGCAGAACTAATTAGATGAAATTGGTGTTTTTATATGTAGTCTCACAATTTTTATTTTATCATTAGAGTTGAGTCTATTTATTTATTTATTTATTTATTTATTTATTTATTTATTTTTGTGGTACGCGGGCCTTTCACTGTTGTGGCCTCTCCCATTGCGGAGCACAGGCTCCGGATGTGCAGGCTCAGCGGACGTGGCTCACGGGCCTAGCCGCTCCGCGGCATGTGGGATCTTCCCGGACCAGGGCACAAACCCGTGTCCCCTGCATCAGCAGGCGGACTCTCAACCACTGCGCCACCAGGGAAGCCCCCATTTATTTATTTATTTATTTTGAATCTGTCATCTAACTTTTCACTTTCTTTTTCTACGCATTCTATATTTCTTTTTCACTCCTTCTTGCCTTCTTTTGGATTAAATATTTTACTATTCCATTTCACTCTTTATTAGCTTTTTGGTTATGTATTATTCTTTTTAAAGCAATTTTCTTACAGATTACATTATGGACCTTAGATGTATAGCAACCTAGAATAAATTAATATTTATATTCCATGCCAAGCAATGGGTGTCTAGACACTTTAATTACGTTTACCCTCCTCACTTTTTTTGTTATTTTCATATATTTTTATTCTTCTCATACTTAAAATCCCAAAGACATTTTTATTTATTTCATACAATTAGCATATTTCTTTAAAATTTTACTCAACTCTTTACTCTTTCTGTTGCTCTTCTTTACTTTCTGTATTTCACTTTTCCATATGGGAATATATGTCTTCTCTCTGAAAGTATTTCTCTCAGTATGGGACTACCAGCAAGAGTTTTGGAAAGTTTTTCTTTGGAGAGTTCTTTATTTTACCTTCTCTGAAAGAAAATTTCTTTCTTCTTCTGAAAAAATTTTTGCTAGATGTAGAATTCTAGGTAGAGAGATTTTTTTTCTTCCAGCAATTTAAAGGTGTACTATCTTTTGGCTTCCACCTTTGCTGTTAAAATGTAACACTTATTGTTGTTGTTTCTATGCAGATAATGTATTTTTTTATTGGCTGCTTTCAAGATTTTTCCCTTTGTCTTTGGTTTTCATCAATTTCACAAGATTGTATCTGAATGCATTTTTCTTTCCATTTATCCTGCTTGAGGTATAATATGCTTCTTGAATCTAAGGTTTGCTATCTTTCATCAGTTTTGGAAAATTCTCAGACATTATCTCTTCAGATGTCTTATACGTCTCTGTATCAGTCATTGTTTTTTTTCCTAGTGCTTAAGTTTGGATACATTTTAATAAAGAGGAGCTGTGTCCAATCTGCTGTTAAACCTATCTTCTGAGTTTTTCATTTGTTACTGAGGTTTCACTTCAGGAACTTCTATTTGATTTCTTTTACAGGTTTCACTGTTGAAATTATCCATATTGTGTTCTATTTTTTTGAATATATTAGTCATAGTTATTTTAAACTCTGCTAACTCGAATATTAGGATCATCTGTGGGTCCATTTTTATTGGTTGTTTTTACTCTTAGCTTCATTTGGTCTTGTTTCATGGCATATCTGTTTATTTTTGTTCAAATGTCAAACATTGAATATCAAAAATTGTAGAGGACCTGGAGGCATCTTTAACTTCTGTCAAGAAGGTAGAATAGGACATATCACCTTTGTCTGATCAAAAGAGTTAGCTATTTCAAGACTGGATTTCAGTCTTTTCAGTCTTTTGGTCTTGGCTTATTTTCAGTTTGAACTTACTGCTAAAGGAATGAAACTTTGTTGTCCCAACTGAAAGCCCTGGGTATTCACCAGTGACCTCTCTCCCTTGGCAGAACCTGAACTGAAATTTTTGTCTCTGCATCACCTTGGGACTAGTGAAAGCTCCATTTGATTCCTTGGTACTTCTGTTTCTGAAACGTCAATTCCTGGCTATCTTAATAGCCTTGAATTTCAAATTTTGTCTTCCAGACTCTGAGAGAGAACTGAACCCTCTGATCAATATCTCTGACTCCTAAGCGATATTCTGTGTTTGGTTTCTTTGCCTCTCAGCCTTATAAGTCAAGGAAGAAAATTTGCCTAAAATACCAGCCCTGTCTCAGTGTGTTTCCCTTCTATACAGGACCTTGGACCCTCAAATCCTGGCTGCTTTGGTAGTTTTTTGATGTCTTAAAACAGATTTACTTTGAATTTCATATAGTTTCTCTACTTGTTCTCACTTGAAAGTTTGATCTGCTTTGAGATACTTAATTATTATTGGAAGCAGAACTCCTATAGAAGAAATTGATGTGAGAGAAATGATATATTAATTTTTGTGCAAACCCCAAATACAAATTTGGTTAATTTTTTAATTAAAAAATACATTTTCATGAAGTCATGCATATAATTACCTGAAACACACACAGAAATAAGTCCATGTATTACTAACTAATGAAGTCCAAATAGGGTCTGCAGATTGGACTGATATCAATCTCCTGGTTTTCACATTGTACTATAGTTATACAAGATGTCAAATTTGGGGAAGGCAGGGTGAAGGGTCATTCATCTAAGATACAAAGTTAGTAAAGCAGAAAAGTTAGAATTCTTCATTAAATTCTCTTTTGCTTTGATAACAGAGTAATATTGCTTTTTTGTTATAAAATTAGAGTGATGCAAAGATGCATAACATAGGAAGTTAGACTCAGTCAAATACTATCATAAAGAGGAAACCACTGTTAACAATGTGATGCATCTTTATTGGACTTTATGTGAGTAGCCATTGTGGTTTATTGGATAATTTTAAAGTAACAGTTCCTAATTCTTTTTCTTATGACTTTTTAATGATGGCTTTTCCCCCCCATTTCTTTATAATAGACTCAGGATGTATTTTAAATTCTCAGGGACATAACTCTGTTTTATACATTTTCTTTCTGACATTTTTGAATCCTCAAGTACTCAAATTATTTCTTATTCATTTAGTTAACTTTCATCAATCATTTATTCTTAAGACAGTTTTCAATTACTATGTGCAGTGACTTGATGCTATCACTTGTATTGTTCATCTAACACAATTAAATGCATATCACATGTTACATTTTTATGCTCCCTATTCTTGTGTGCATTTATACCTTCTCTTTTGTTATGTCCATTATAAACCTGCTAGACAGTCTCTGGGAAACTCACGAGAAAAGTCTGTTTCTCCCTGGACATTTCTCAACAACTTCCAGTGAATATACACTTATTTTAAAATTTAAAAAATACATTTTCCAAAACTTATCAAAAGAAACTTCATCTTTGAGAATTGCCCAGTTTTGGCCAAAATGCACCCTTTGTCACATTATAGGATAAACTTTTAAACAATTCACCTAGAAGACACTCACTTTACGACATTTAAGGTGTTCTCCATCTCGACTAAAGGAAGAAGCAATTTTCCTTTGCCATATAAACAATTGAAATTATGCCAAGGGGAAAAGTGGGCTCTGGGCCCTTTAAACTATACTTTTAAAAGAAAATAGGCTGTGTGAAGTCCACTGATTTCACAGATTGGTTGTTTGCAAGCATGCCAATGCAATTGGAGTAATTTCCTTTAGCCCATTAGAGAAAAGTTACAGAGAAGCCCAGTGTAATCTTCTGAATTTATGGTATCATCTGAGAAGGGATATTCTGTGACTATGAAAAGTTATAGTAGTTTGAGGCTAAAAGGAGTGGAGGCAAATGGTATGATTACGCTTTCCTTCACGAATCAATTCCAGATGTTGCCGTTAGATTCCCTGAGTGTTGAAGAAAAAAAAATATTGGTGCTGGAGAGAACTTAGAGATAATCTAGTGGAAATGTCTCCTTTTACAGAGGAGGAAACTGAGGCCTAGAAAGACTGTGTGTGCCAGTCATACAGTCAGGTAGGAACAGAGGTGAGTCTAGAACACAGATCTCTTGTCTAACCCAATAATATTCCAAAGGTTGGGTTCCCATAGACAAGAGTAATCAGAAACCTCAAAGACAGCTTTGAGATAAATAGATCTTTTTATCCCTCTACAACTGGTACATAATATGAATACTTCTTTTTGACATTTCAAAGCCCGTATTATATAGATGCCTGAATAACAGAAAGTTTGGGAGGCATATTAGTAGAAAAACTGGAAAAGATCTAGGGTCTTTGATGAGAATACAAGCAGAAATATACTGATGACTTATATTGTAATTAGTTTCCTTTTAAGTGAGCTATTCTCTAAATTTTCACTTTTAATAAATGTCTCTAATTGAGGAAGGAGTATCAAGTACATCTGACATAGACCTGCTACTCACTGAAATTGTTTCAAAAACAAAAATATCACCTAAACCAGTGCATCATTCTTCATATTTCAAATTAAATGATTTTGCCTTCTCTCTTCTAGAACACTAATATCATGATATATTGATTCAATGTTTGTTTGTTTGGGGACACCTGAGATGGCTCTTCAATCTGACTCTTTTAGAACGGTCACTTTACAAGTGGTCATCCCTTATTCCTCCCTCCCAGAGGGGCTAGAGTCCAATCAGAAGTCCTCACACAGCATGGAAGGCACAATGTGCACTTCATGAAAGACAGTGCTGGGGTTCTCCATTCTGGCAGGATGAACACATGTGAGGGCTGGGGATTGTGGAGGAGAGAGATGAGGAGGCAAAATCTCAACATGCAGGGCTGTAATTCATTTCCATTCGGTTACGAATTGCCAAATGATCCCAATACAGAAGTGCACGTTCAATTTGAAAAGTTCTATTCTCATCCTCTTGCTTACCTCCAAAGAAGTAACTTGTTAAAGTATTAACACGAAAAGCAAATATAGGGACAGCTCAATCTAAAGACCTATTTTACAATCCCACTTTGCCAAAAGGAAACTGCTTCTAACTTCCAAGCTTCAGTTGCCTCATCTATTAAATGGTGATAGTAATAACCTAGATAGTTTTAGCTTGCATTCAGTCAAAATAATGTATGTAAAAGAGCTATTGGACAATGAGTGAATTATTATGAGTTTGTTGTGTTGTTAACAGTAGTCTCTCATTGTGTAATCACAAAGTATCTGTTTTAAAACAATGGTGCTCATTAACATTTTCTTATTAATGTTAATAGTTAGAATCTTCATTTCTGAACATAGCATGGCAGAGAGAGAGGACAACGTAAGGCAAGAGTCACAACCGTTTACTAGAACAGGTGATACACATACACAAATTTTTAAGCTTTCAGAATGCCCAAGGAGAAACTGAATATCTGAATATCAGTCTTTAAAAAAAGTGTGGGAGACTGATAGTTCATAACTTAGTATTAATCTAGAATGATCCTATTACCTCAAAGAAAACAAAACTTTGAAGCTCACATGACATCAAGCATGAGGGGTTTTAATAATAATACCCAAGTTAATATACCTCTAGGAAATGTTGAATGGTATTACCCAGGAAGTACCATGGGGATTAACTGAAAAAAATTTGTATTTATAGCAGGATTTCTAAAGAGAAATTTCCTACTTTTGAACAAGTCTCTTAATCTGCCCCACACCCAGGAACCTAAATTGAATTCAAATATGACTGAAAGAAAGCAGTATCCCTAGAGAGAGCCCAGACAAAGAGCTCTCAGATCAGAGAGATAATTTTAGCAAGCTGGTAAAATGGTCACCATTTTGCAGAGTAAGTTAGAGAGAAGCTGTATCAGTCAGGACAAGCAAGGTTATTCTGTGGTAACAAACAGCCCACAAAAATCTCAGTGTCTTGAACCAAAGGCTCATTTCTTATTTTTGCAGAGCTTGCTACAGATCTGGGAGTCTCCCCAAGTCAGCCACACTCCATGTGTCAGCTCAGCATCCCACTCAGTTTCAGTCTTTTGGCTCCTCCATGTCAACACATGCCCCCATAGTCACCACAGCAAAAGAGCAAGCCGACGGGCCTAAGGATGCAATTCAGTGCTCTGGCATTTCAGTGACACATGAGTTTTCCACTCACTCCTAACTGGCTAGAATTAGCCATGTTGCCCCATGAAAATGCAAGGGGGCAAGCAGGGAAGTATAATTCTCCCATGTACTGTTGCACATCATTAAGCCTTTGCCAGAGAGGCTCACTTTCTGTAGAAAATAATTGAAAATGATTATACATAAAGTGTAAGCCTCGAGCAAATGCAGAAATAAAAATTACAAATTTTTAGTAAGGGCCAGAATGTGAGAACACATTCTAACACATACAATATGGAGAGAGGACATCAAGGCACATGCAGATGTTAAAGGTAATCATTCAAACTAGAGAAAGCACTGGAAATTATCCATAGAATCTGCCATATATCTTACCCATTTGGTGGTACTTGTACGTGTTCAACAAATTTTACCTGAGGGACATTGCAGAGCACAGGTTCTGTCTTCTCTAAATGTATCCTTTTATTGCCCTCATAAAGTGCAAATTTAAAAGACTATCTAGATGGTGATATAATAGATGGTTGGACTGGTATGATAACCAAGATGTTAGTATCGAGAAACAGCAAAACAAAGTACACAGCAGTCCTTACAGCATTATACCTATCTCATGCCATCAAATCCAGCCCTTAAAATTTCAAAATGAATCATACTTGAGTGGGAAATGTGAGAGTAGACACTTTTAAGCACTGGCCGAGGAAAGCTTTGTCTGATATATTTTCTTTCTTTAGGGAGGTCCCCTGAAATAGGTGGCAATGTCATTTGCATTCTGAATACAATGGAAAATTTCCCTTCTTGAGTTTCTCTCCTAAGGCCACACTCCAGCAAAAGCTTAAGGCAGGTCAGGTCTATAATCTACCTGTGCTCTTGTGAATGAACAAAGGACCAATGGATCCTTTTCTGTTAGGAAGAAGTGGTGACATAAATTGCCCAATAGTCAAGGGCCACCTGGTTCTCATTTCCATATGCAGCCATTTTAGGACCTAGCAATTCCACTGCCATTTACTCTTGCTACTTTTCCTGATAATCAAAGGAGATTTTACCCAAACTAAGTTAACCAGGACCCAAAGAGTGTAGTTTTGGCAAACATGGTATCAGGATCTTTAACCTAGGGAGAGAAACTCCTAAAGCCCCTTTGAATAAAGGGCTTCTGGAGGGAGAGTTTACTGGGAAAGCATGTCTTTCTTTCTTTGTCCTTTTTTTTTTTTTTTTTGCATAGTTCAAATTTACAAGAACACCCAAAATCAGACTTTGGCAAATTAAATCAACCAGGAATGTATGTTTTAGGTATACTGGGGGGGATGGGACAGGAAAGCATGCTTTGCAGAAAAGATTGTAGAAAGGGAAGCGTGGAATCGGCATATTTTTTAAAAAGAGCATTGCCTTTACCACCCAAATCTTAAATCTGACAACTTCCCTAGCAATCTAGAATTAAGTATTTATCCAAACACATGTCCTTTCACACTCAACTTTGTTACCCCTAAGAAAAATGTAACATTAACATTATTTTGGGAAAGGCATTAAGAGATTTTTAGAGAAGTCTCACAGATAGCTGCTGGATTGTGCTCAGTGACTTAAGCATAAAAGGATCAGCAGCACAATTTATAGATTAAATTGTTTGCATCCTAGCATTAAACTGGACTTCATCAGTTGTCGGTTAAGGAATTGTCGAGAAAAGCAACAGGTGGGATGTAGTTGAGCGTTTGCTGATTCTTCTGTTAACTAAATGTTTGTTTGAGGTAGTTGACCAGTGTGAACAGGAGTTGGGTTAATCTCTGACCTGAATGTTCCTCTCAGCAGACAGAGGCCTGGAGTATTCTTAAATGTCCTCATGCACGAGATAGTGGTTCTCAATAGAAGAGAGATTGGACCATTTGTTAACATTATTTCAAACATACATAGTGAAATAAAAATCAAAGGAACTACAGATCATCAGATTAAATACTTCCTCACCACATGAGACACTAATTGCTAATAGAGTCCTCTAAGATAAACAGAAGAGAACATTAAAATGGTTAAGAAATTGGGACACTTTTTACAACAATGTATTTGCATTTTAGGCAATATCAATGAACTCTGCTTTAAAACCTGTAGTGATTTTTATCACTTTTTACTTCCTCTCACTTCCCATACTTCTACTGTCCAATTTTTGTTGCGTTTGTTCTTTTTCTAGGTTAGTATTTATGACTTTCGTACTCCTTTCTGCAATTGCTGTTCTCTTGGTTCTCATCTTAGTTTCATATTTAAATGAATGCGGTGTTTATCACCAGTTTTTACTGCAGTCTGTCTATTCCTAAATTCTTTATTTTGACTCAACTTGTTTGGAGTAATTTTTTTATCAGTTACTTTTTTCAAGAAAGACTTATGGGTGCCATGTCTGTTGCATTTGTTCCTATTTCAGGATGTCTGAAGTAATCTTTATTTCTGAAAAACAGTGTCTAGTTTGATAAGATTCTTTTCCTCTGAATTTGATAGACATTTGTCCATTGTTTTTACAGTGACTGTTATACATAACATCAAATTTCTCTTGATGAACAGTATGTCCTTTTGAGGAAATTTTCTTTTATTACATTTGTAAATACTTTTCCCTTTCCATTCCTCAGCTTTAGAAACAGAGACGGTCCTTTTGCTGATCATTTTAGATATCTTTATATCTTTCATCTCTGCTTTGTCTTAATCTCCTTATCTTTTGTCCTCTGAATTCCCTAAAAATAGCTCAAGGCTTCTCTACAAGTGGTCAATTTAATTTCTTGTTCAGGTGCTTCTTAACAACACGTGAAGGAATTATGTTAACTTATGATTTCATAAAAGCCATAGAAGGGATGAATTGATGACGGCTGATGCTACCCTAAAATATGAACTGTATCTGGTTAACTAATATATATGAATGTCTCATTATGTAAGGATCATGTGTAGTGGAAAATTCACTTAAAGTGAATATACTTAAAACAAGGACTTGACTGAAATTTGAAACTATGAAGATAAGTTTGTCTCAGTTTAGGTTATAATCTGTTAATTCTTAAAACAAAGAAAGGATCAAGTGTTGGAATTCAGGGGCATCATTTTTTGACAATATCGTATCGCTGCTTATTATAATATCATTCCCTTCACATTTGACTTTAATGAAGTGATCATAAAGAGAGTAATTTATAGAAAAATATTAAGCAGCTTCATCAATTTTTCTCAGGGCTTCTCTAAACCTTTTGACATTTGAGTCTTTGTCTTCCAACATACCTGTCATATCGCCCTTCTTGGTGATTTTCTATTCTTCAAATGTTAACTGATCTAAAGCTGCCTGATGCTCAAATGCTATGATTAGAGTGATCTTCCAACATTATTTTTATGAAATCCCACACTGTTTACAAAGCTTTTTATATAACTTTGCAATCAAGTTACATTGTATTTAGCATTTTATTGCTGGATGCTGTAAGAGATTGGGCAATCCAGACCTTGCTGTGAAACACGCTACTGTCAAATAACTTTTGGATGGAGGCAATTTTTACATGTGTTGAGTTCTGGGAATGTTTTTTACTTTCCATATCCCTGCATATCTTACAATTCCAGATATAATAAGCTTATAATTAATAAGCTTTATGTATTAATAAAATTAATAAATTTACTATTCAGACATTTGTTAAAGACAGTAAGGAAGAGGTATACTACTGCAATGGGGGTTTTGCAGTAGGGGAGAGAGATGAAGCTTAACATACAGCAAGAAGCAGGGTGGGGTCAATGGATGACAAATGGTTAAGAGGAAACATCTAGGCTAGGGGGGTTATTGCAAGGCCAACTCAGAAGGATTCTTGCTACAGTCAGGTCAGCATGATCAGATACCAAGTGTGAGAGATTTTTGATCAACTGACTCATCAGGATTCTTGCTAAAATTGGACTAAGTAGGTCAAGGCCGAGTCAAAAAGAGGACTCAGAGGAGCCTGACTCAAGTTTGGTCAAGGACAGTCTTTGCCAGTGGGCAGTAGGGCTTTGTTCCCGTACTGTCCTAGGTTCTCTCCTCTTTTCCATCTTATTAGGTGTGTGTAGCCTTTTGAATGCCCTTGTCTGTGTCAAGGTCTCATATTGGACTCATCCTTTCTTAAAATAAGGGCTATAAACCAATTTCAAATTTCTCAGCCTCTCCAACTACAACTTCTGTGGCTTCCTCTATTTACTAGTTTACAAATCCACATCGTTTTTGATCCTCCAAAGGTATCACTTCTTCCAGGGTCAAGGCATTCTCTTAGTTCTCCCTGCAAAAGTTCTCTTTCCTCATGCTGCTGTGGACTTTGGAGTTTTACAAGCCTCTCTGGATTTAGGTGGGAAAAGATAACTTTCAGGCTGATGGCTACCAGGAAGACACTCCCATTCCTCAGAATTCCTTTCCCTGTGGTTGTTTCCTGACAGCCTCCCTCTATCAGATATCCCCTGGAAGCAGTTGGAATCAACCCTCCTCTGCTTACTGCCTTGCTGAGGGTTTCCTTTTTAACTCTTTCTTATCTAAGTACATGTGGTTGGCTCTGGACTACCTGTAATGGACTAAAATGTGAGACCGCATAAACCTAGCTTATAATAATTCCACTACCCACAAAGGGAAGCATAATAGCTCTATTATAAATGATTTCTCTATGTGGAAAATGTATATATCATGGTCAGGATGGCATAGCATGAGTTGTTCTTTTGGTTAATTATTTCCATTTTCAGAGTGTATTCAGTTATGTTGTATGCAAGGTATAAGAGTCCCAAGGCGTAACAAGATAATGGATAGATGAAGTCTTTGTATACATTTATACATGGATTCAAATTTGAGTTCTATCGCTTGCTACCTTTGTGAATATGGCAATGGGTTATTTAACTTGTCTGTGCCTCAATTACCATATCTCCCCATTGGCGTAACAATGCCTCCTTTACAAGACCTCTGGAAGGAGCCGGGAGTACACATGTAAAGAACTTAGCATGGACCTTTGCATTGAGTAGACTCTTGATGACTGATAACTATCCTGAATATCAACTTACATGTTACCAAGAAAAAAACATTTTCCATAAAGGTAAAAGCCTTAAAAAATCATAACAAGAATTCCCATAATCCAAGAGTGCAAAGGGATCTCAGCCTCTGCTACAGGTAGAGTTGTTCTGAAGACATGCTGGAGAGCGGTTACTTAGTAACATCTCACCCAGCCTCTACCCACTGGGGACACAATCAAATGACCTGAAGCAACGGTGGCTCCTTGAACCTTGGACCTCTTGGGGCTTCAGGTTTCCCACCCAGATGACTCCTTCCCTTAGACCTATGGGCAAATACTTAAAAGAGATTAACATCTCACCTTAACAGCCTTATGACAAACAGCTAACAAATAACACAATGAATCTTCAATCAGCACCCAGTAACCCCTCCCACTTGAGAAAATGTGAAAACAGAAAAAGGATTTTCCCCTCAAGGATTCCCGTTTGATATACTACCTTGACCTGCACCCAACAGTTCAAATCATGAAAATAAGAATCTTTTATGGTTACTGGGAAAATTCATAGTTTATCATATTTTGTCGGCTGGAGAGGAAGAAAAGACTTGGCCAGGTTCCTGAGGGAGAGACAGCCTGTCATATTTGCTGAGATTTATGTATGAAAAAGCACTCAGGATGATCCTTTGTGCAACATGCTCCCCTCCCGCTCAGAGCACCATTCGTGCAAAGCGAGGAGGAGAGCCTTCCAAACTGTCTGGAGCTGAAGGTAAAGAAAGGAGGGGACCAAAATAAACAGGGGGACACTCTCAACTGCCATCATTTAAGCCTCTTGATTATTTAAACTTCTGTAGAATAGTGGTTGCAGATTTGAAAGTAATACATCTGTTCCTTTCTCTCCCCACCCCCATGTGGTTTTCTAATCCCGAGGTAATTACGTTTTGACAAAAATTTATTGGGACATCTGTTTTTTCCCTTAGATCTGCAGGTCACTGTGTGACTCCGACAGCAGCCCAGCAGAGAGCTGTGCAGGACAAACCGAGCACAATGGCTGGAGGGATCCAGGGTGTGCGCTGGGCTCTGGGTATCAGTTACAGACAGGGCAGTCCCCTGGTGCCACCAGCCCACGCTTTCTTGTGTGCCACCTCACCTGGTGCTCAGCACAGAATTCTGGCCAAGAAGGGGGAGGGGATCAATGGGGGAGCGGTGGTGGGTGGGGAAGGAGGAGGACTGGCTGGTAGCAGGCTGGCAGTGTGCATCAAGATTCATGCATTTGCTAGGTTGGCATCCAATATTAAAATAATTCATGGAGGGAAGAGGATGGGGATGCAACGCACAGGCCATATGTTCGGAACCCCTGCCCATAATGGCTGGCTGTGGTTACCAGCGTCTGGTGCCGCCAACTAGATTAAATTATGGTGCCCTGTGGAGGCACAGAAATCACAAAGATTTCTCAAACTTCCGGCATTTGCTAAAACATGGAGTATCCTAGGAACTTTACCCATACGTAAAACTTCTTTTATAATTTTTTTAAAAGCACAACTTCACTTTGGTTTACTCTTTTCGGTGGATAAACCACCAAAACTTGCTAACTCCTATTTTTTCCTGCAAATCTCAGCTCCCGTAGGAAATGCTTATATCAGAGTTCCACAGGGAATGCCTTTTCTCCATGATTTTCTGTCTTGGAGCACTCATAAGGAAGTTTATTTTCCTGAAGTGTCCAACCCAATATCTTGACCTAATGTTTGAAAAAGAGTCTGGGTGCCTCTGTGCCAAATGAAACCGTGGAACATTCTGAGATGTTTCTGCCACTAAGAACTTAATTAGGAATTTCAATAACTAAATAAATTTCCATTTCCCCTTCCTCTGGTTTATTGGAAAAAAAAAAAAAAAGGATTTATAACCTAGATATTTCACTTTCAAATAAACTCCAAGCTACATTCAATGACTTTCTTTCTCCTGAAGAGTATCAAACTAGCTTTATAATGATTCCATATAAATATCCACTCCCCCAACCCAAATGTAAGAAAATAAAATGCCCCTGGTTATAACAGGGCATCTTTTCTATGAATGGATAAAAGGCATGCTATTTCCTAAATTTCTTTACGAAGGGAGAGGGGAACAAATTCCCAGTTTTTAAGTGGAAACACTGAGAGGTAGAGAGAAGGACTACAGGTCATTTAAAAATGTTTTAATACCAAGCTAGACATGGAGCACCAGGCACTGGACCTCAGTTCTAGGCTCCATTCTTTGGATTATCAAAGAACCCAATGATAAAAAACCATCTAGTGGCTTCTGCAGAATCCTGGTGTCCCGTGGGATACCAGGTAGTCTGTGGGGAGGACAAAACAACAAAAAAAGAGTTTTTTTCTCTCGAATGAGTTTGGAAGTACTGGCTTAAAGAAGCTTAAGCAGGCTCTTTAAGTCTGGGAATCTTTAATTTTTTATGGAATTATGGAGCTTAAGAGAATGAAAAACCATGGGGTATATCTTAGCTCAGGCTGCTGTTACAAAATACTATACAATGGATGGCTTAAACCACAGAAATTTCTTTCTCATAGCTCTGGAGGCTGAGATCAGGGTGCCTGTATGGTCGGGTTCTGGGGAGGGCTCTCTTCCTGGCTTGAAGATGGTTGCCTTCTTCAAGAGCAGCTCTGGTGTCTATTTCGCTTCTTCTAAAAGCACTAATCCCATCCTGTGGGTGGGGGTTTGGGGTGTCCATCCTCATGACCTCATCTCACTATACCTACTTACCTCCTAATACCATCTCATTTGGGTTAGGGCTTCAACAAATGGCTTTTTGGGGGTCGCAAACCTTCAGTCCACAACAGGTTGCTGTTCAAACTTTTTGACTGTAGAATTATGAGGTTTAGACTGACCTTCAGTTTTAAACTTTGATGCGATAGGAATATCCTAATTGTCCCATGGCACACAACACACAGAAAGTACTCAATTATTTCGGAATGAAATCGTTCACTCTTTTCACACTATCTCTATTTTTGTGCCAGTATCTGGAACATGAATCATGGCAGCAATACCAACCATGGTTGAAAAATTATAGAGGACAAGTGTGTGTGTACATGGGGTGGGGGGAGAAGTAACAATCAGTGTGTTCAACCTCCCTCTTGGAGGTCATGGGAGCATCTTTTAACAAATACGATATGCACCCAAACGTACCAGGCTGCTTGAAAGGACTCAGATGCGCTAATTAGAGTGTGGGGCGCACGTGTGTGTGTGGGGTGTGTGGGGGGGGCGTGTGTGTTGGGGGGTATGGGGCGTGTGTGTGTGTGTGTGCGTGTGGGTGTGTGTCTGTGTTCCCCCTGCACACAAAGAGTGGCAGCTGGATGGATGGCCTGCCGAGGGGTGAGCAGAGGGCCCCCTGCCAAAAGCTATTCCTTTAATTCACCTAAATGATGACCTTGAAAAATTGCCCTTTATGGGATGTGATGAGGTGTGAATTCAGCCTCCATCCTCACTTGGGTCCTGTCATTTTCTGCACTGTGATTGCCAGTTGTGCTAGATAACATCAACTGGACTGGCAGAGGGTGGGTGAGATTGACAAGGTCCTGTGGGGAAAGCTGACATCAAAAGACCCTGCAAACTCATTTCAGTCATGGGCCTCTCTCTCACCATCCTTTTCTTTTTCTGGCTGCAATCAAACCAGCAAAAGTTGGTACTGGTTCAGTGACACCACCCATGCAGCTTAACTACACCCTCTTTGACTGCTGGGCAAACGGCGTGGCTCGTCTGAGATGAGGCCCTGGAAGGTGCTCTATTCATTCCCTTTGCTTCTTAAATTCTTGGGCTCCTAACCCAAAGCAACTCACTGCAAACTTATTCTGCATGTTCCAAAAGGGTGAGAGAGGGGAGCACACATTCTGTAATTTTTCTTGTGCTCGAGGAATCAAATGCGGTCCATTTAACTTCATCAAATCACTGACAACAGGCACTGATACAGAGGATGGAAAATATGC
Source organism: Monodon monoceros (assembly GCF_005190385.1). NCBI lineage: Eukaryota > Metazoa > Chordata > Mammalia > Artiodactyla > Monodontidae > Monodon > Monodon monoceros. Next base: position 50,227,118 of record NW_021703782.1, on the reverse strand, counting down.
AAGGCCAGAGGACAGCCAAAATCTGACAGTTTCTATCAGTATTAAAGCCAGATGTTCCACTGGCTGTTCAAATTTGATAAAACCCTCCAATGATAAAGGCTTCTCCCTGGGATCAGTGGGTCCCAGGGTCCATTCATCAGTATGGGGTTCATGTGGCGGTGTACCAGGCCACCGGGCAACATTTAACGCAGCACCAGGGCCTCTGTGAAGGCGAAACCGGTCCTCTTTTGTCTGTGGGCTTCTATAGGTTGCTGTGGCTTGAACAGATCTGTTTACGCTACACTTGCTATGGCAACGTTTATCTGATGGGGACAAAAGACATTTTGATTCTTGAATCAATAACACTTGAGTCAAGCCGATGATTCAAGAAGATGTATTCAAACAGTTTAACTGAAGGCAGTGTTTTCTTGGAAGCTAATTAATACAGCCACAGACCTTTGGCTGAAGTGATCTAAATGTGCAGCAAGCAAGTGTTACCGTGTTCTGTAAACCATCAAGCTAGGCCTGCAGTGAGTGAATGGAGAGGAAAAAGAATAAATGCACATCCTGTTGGCATAAGCCTCGAATCAGAGCCTGGGCAATTGCACATTTTAAGGAGGACCCACAGAAATGGCTTTTGCTCAGGCTGATAATGTATTTGACCACATTGTAAAGTGCGAGAGGGCCCTGGACACAGGACTGACTGTGAATTCACCTTCCAACCTTTCTCTTTGGTCCCCTGATGACTGTAGGCTCTAGTTGGCCCAGTCCTCCTTCTACCTGCCCCTGAGCTGTAAACCCCCCCAAGGCTAAGGTGACTCGGTTTCACGGCAGATCTTTCCTGGAAAGCAGATGTAGCCCCAGGGGCTCAGGTAAATGGCTCTCCCTCTTTCCCCCCACTGCAACTCCCAAACAGAGGTTTCCTTTTTTTTCCCTCCATTGAAAACTTGCCAAAACCCACTCCATACTGTACAGCTAACCCCTCAACAGGCAATGGAGAATGATATTAATTTAAACTTCCGCCTTATTAAGTAACAAAACCCAGAAATAATGTGATCAAAGCCAAAAGACACAAACTTCTGCCATCTTTCTTGAGATAAAAGGAGTAAAACACCCATTAAATGAAGGAGGCTTGGACACTCAATAAAAATAGCTAATTAAGTGTTGGAGTAACTTAGCATTTTGCCCCATGAGCCCTGCAATACTCAAGACTAGCCTGTATTCCCTCCAATCTCACTCCTTCCTTCTGTGACTCAGGCCATCACATAATTCTTTCTTCATTCCCTTCACTGTGTGCCAGGGACTGCCGTATGCACTGGGAGTACGGAAGTGAGCAGCAGACCAGATCCTGGCTCTCGAGTAACATACCAGCGGTATTAGGGTTGGTGACCAGGACAGGACAAGCAGGTGTTAAGTGTCTGGATGAAAATAAATCAGCAGAAGAGCACTGAATGGGGGGTGGGAGGACACAGGGGCTCCTAGTTGGCCAGCTCATCTGAATCCTGAAATGCCCATGAGAATATGTCCCTTGGAATAGAACCCTTCTCCTATCTCTTACTTGTACTCTTACAGTCTGTTTTTCAACAGTGTGAGTGAATTCTGTACTTCACCTCCAGAAAGGTTTTCTCTTCTCCCTTCTTTTAAACTTTTAATCTGCAAGTATTTTCAAACCCCTAACACAGGTCAAATAGACAAAAAATGAAAAAGGCTCAGTGCCCACTCAACTAGGGCCCACCTTCTGGTTAGGAAGGTAGCCATGAACATCACTAACTCCAGGAGACCTAAAGCTGTGGTTCCCTACCATTCCTGGGCCACAGAGTCATCTGAGCAGAGAGTTTAAAATGTAGATGCGTGGGAGGAGCAGGAAGGAGACCAGAACATTTGCATTTTAATGAACCCCACCCTTAGATTAACTCCGTTGGACACTTAATAAAAAAAAAAAAAAAAAGAGTGAGAGCTACTGGTATCAACGAAACAACACTGGAAGTAATGAACATCAGTCACTAAAGCTCCTTAGGGCAGGTCCAAGGCCTTATCTAGTTTGAGAGTTTGACCTTTTAATATAGGACCAGATGGGATTCAATCAGTGAAAATGTTAATGAGAGAAGATACAAGTTCAAATCCAGGACAAACTTGGTCCAGGTTCCTGTATGAGGGAGGAAATAATACCTCCTCTGATGAATGTCATGCAATTTAAATGAAAGAAAATATAGAAGAGCAACTGTCACTGTTCTTTGCAGATAACAGATGCTTTGAAATGGGCAGTTTCACTGGCCTTGGTTTCCTTCTATAGAACTCATTGCGATAAATGCTTGAATGTGATTTAAATTCCTCCATGACTTTCCTTCAGCTATTTCCCTAGGAGCAGGAAAATATTTAAGAGAAAAGCATTCTTATTTCTAGTTTTTCTTTCTAGCCAATATTAGTGATTGGATTGCTTCAGCAACCAACCATTTTGATGAAAAAAGAATAGATCAGACTTGACACTAGAAGCTGGCCCACTGGTTGCCAGGACATCCTAGAAACATGGGGCTAGGAGGGCTTTTCAAGATCATCTGGTCCAAATCCCCTGTCTTTTACTTTAAAAACCTAGGGCCCAGAAAAGGAAAGGAATTTGACCAAGGTCACAGAGCCAGCCAGTAGCAGAACTGAGGCAAGAATTCAGGGAAAGGGAGGTTTTCAATTTTTCTCTGGAGCTCTTAGTATTCCATGGAAGGGCCTCAGGGTCATGAAGGAGAGAGAGTAGGGATACTCAACTCTTGCTTCAACTAGAGGAAGCCTGTTTTTTACCTTTTTTTTTTTTTTTATAAAGCTAAACATCCTCAGTATGATTTTATTCGAAGAAATAATTTTACTATTAAAGATAACAGAATCACTCCTGGGCATATATCTGGAGAAAACCATAATTCGAAAAGATACACGCACCCCAATGTTCACTGCAGCACTACTTACAATAGCCAGGACATGGAAGCAACCTAAATGTCCATCGACAGAGGAATGAATAAAGAAGGTGTGGTACGTATATACAATGGAGTATTACTCAGCCATAAAAAGAATGAAATTATGCAGCAACAAGGACATACTAAGTGAAGTAAGTCAGAAAGAGAGAGACAAATATGATATGTATCACTTATATGTGGAATCTTAAAAAAAATGATACAAATGACCTTATTTACAAAAGAAACAGACTCACAGACTTCAAAAACAAACTTATGGTTACCAAAGTGGGAAGGTGGGGAGGCGGGGATAAATTAGGAGTTTGGGATTAACAAATACACACTACTCTACATAAAACAGGTAACCAACAAGGCCCTACTGTAGAGCACAGGGAACTCTACTCAATATTCTGTAATAACCTATATGGGAAAAGAATCTGTAAAAGAATAGATATATGTATAACTGAATCACTTTGCTGTACATCTGAAACTAAACACAACATTGTAAATCAACTATACTCTAAAATAAAATAAAAAAATAAATAGGATATAAGGATATATTGTAAAAAAATAAAATAATAACAGAAAAGCACTGCACTACACTCTTCTGTAGTTTTCATCACAGTTGTTATTATTTGCTTCCTTCCCACCACCTAACTTAGTGCAACCATTATCAGAAGACAATAATACAATTTTAGAAACCGTACCTGAAGCCAAGTGTTCGCATACTATCTTCTCACCCAAATGTCCTTCTTCGCTGTAATAAGATAAAAGCATCATGAAACTTCCACTGAACAATTGCAAGAGAACAAATGAATACAAAAAGACCCTATAGGTTTAAGATTACATGTGCTCAGGGGACAGTGGAAACCAAAGAAAGTCCAATACAAGTCTTCTCAAACGTACTGTTATAGATGGGGGTATGGTTAATTAGCTCTTCATTATAAAAACCACTTATATCTATTTGTAATTAGAAGATTAATTAACTTTTCCTCTTTCCCCTTGTGACTTTTCAACCAAGAATAAGTCAAAACTCTAGCTAAGATTAAAAGAAGATGTGTCAGAGACCGCTACTTGCCTGCCAAAAAACCATTCTCTCCTTATGAACAAACACCAGTTTTATTAAAGGAGTAAATGGGCCCATTCAAATATATATCCAAACTCCCACGCAGGTAAAGAATATCACGTGAGAGCATTACGACTGATGAGATGTGAGTACAAATGATAGAGAGGGACTCCCAGAAAATCTCTTAAAGCAAGGCTTCACACACTTATTTTGTCCTTTACTCACCCAGTTTACCCTATCTGAACATGAACATGATGGCTGGCATTCCAGCAGTCATCTTGCTAACAGGAAAATAAGAGTTACACACTATGGATAGTGGAGCACAAAGCTAGAAAGCCCTAAGTCTTTGATGGCATCAGGGAGCTACCGTATCACCCTGAGTACCGATCCCCAATGTATTTTACATGAAAGAAAAATAACCACCTAAATATCTTCAAGTCACTTTTGTTGTTGTTGTCGTCTCGCTTTTTCACTTCTGTTACTAGCAGCCAAAGAGAATTCACAGCTTAAATAGTAGGTCAGCCAAAGTACTATAAATGAAGCTAAGCTTAAGAGTATTTCCTATGTAACAGGAAGCATTATTTGCCAGAAATCTGCCCAAGAAAACTTGTTCGAGGGAGATTTCCTGCCTTTTTTATGTTTTTCCAGATCTGAAACTTTTGGAAAGCTTATATGAACAGTAGAGTACGTGGGCAGTTATCCAAAGAGAATTGTTTTATGTTTGCCCAGCACTGTACAATGAACAGTGTTCGATATGATTTGTCAACGATTCTATATTTCTAAGAGTCAACTCAATGAAAGAAAGTTAAATTTCAAACCATTTTCAAGAGGAGCTTATTTTATATGAACAGGCCATTTAGGGCACACTACTAACTGAGATCATTTTCAGACTTGTCATATGACTGTAACATTAAATGACATTCATACCTACCACCTCTTTGCTTGGCCTTTGTATCAGTTCTCTTAGGCAATATAGACTAAAAAGCATAAAACCACCAAGTCTCCATTAGGGCTCCCCAAAGCTATGCCCAAACATAGGAAGTGTGTATCGAACACATTTGTATATGTGTCAGGTATAGAAAACAGCAAACTGAAACAGAGTGTGTTGTTTGAAGTCCTGAAGTTGACTAATGAGCTCGGTGGGAAACAGCACTGAGCGTGTTTCCTTCCAGCTTTTGCAAGACAGAGGCAAGCAGCCAGGCTCACGAAATCCACTCAGCCAGGCACTGGGCAAAAAGAAAAAGATCAATTGGGATTTTGGAGGCACTCAGACAGAGCCATCAGTAGATGCAGTGGCAAGCTAGAGTTCCAGAGTGTGGCCATCAAACCCTGGGAGCAGTCTACCCCACAGATCCTCAGTGGGGACCCCAAATATGGGGTCCTGTGACCTCTACACCAATAGTGTCCAGTGATGCTGATGGACACATAAAAGGTTGTAATTCACCTGGCAGCATTCATAATTTCCACAGGACTCTATACTTACATAACGAGATAAAGATGTACAGTATAGCCTATTAGTTAACCAAGGAGAGTGAGGCTTCAGAAGATTAAGTAAGTTGGCCCCCAACACATAGCTCGTAAGTGACAGAGCCAGTACTCACACTCGAGGCTATCTGCCTCCAAAACCCATGCTTGTAACTCCTGGGCCACGTCAGCTCTCTGAGAGGAAGACCTTCCCAAAGTTGGTGGCCAAAGGCCCTTACTAAAGAGTCATAACTAAAGCAAGGATCCTGCAACTTTGATGAGAAGGTTGGTTTTAACCTATAGACGGTGTTTAATTTCCTTGAGCTTATGGGAAAATTGAAAGTAGTTCATGGATTCCCCCATATTCACCTTCATGAAACTACAAAGAATTTAAAGATTCTAATTTGGAAAACAATGAATCTGGAAAAATTTACAGGGGATGCAGGGGGAGGTGCAGTAGGGTAAGTCACTAGTCACAGAGACAGTCAAGTGTTGATGATACACTGTACCAAATCATACCTCTACTTTTCTAACTATGGCTTCCTCTAGTCTCCAAAATCTGTGCTTCCGCATATCCTGAGGCATAAAGTCCAAATTTTAGTATATAGCCACAACTGCCCTAAGAAAGCAACAAAATACCTTTAATACCTTGGTTGGAGTCTAAAACCCTCAGGACATCTTCTAACCAAAGTCTCCATATATCCACTGGAGAAGTCACCAGAAAACTCAGTCTTCCTGGAACACAAGGACACTGTTACACACCACTGCTCTGCATCACTTCCTACCACCATCCAAAATGCCCTTCCCCTGTTTCCTGCACAGCAAAATATTACCTGTCCTTAAAGCCCAATTCAAATACCAACTCCTTCTAGTTTTCCTCAGGCCAGATGCCCTTACTTCACCGCTTCACTGCCCAAATTGAATTGGTCCAAGAGAAGTGATTGGCCTCTGCACTTTAACTAGGTCTCTGTTTAACACTGTAGCATTGTTGATTCATTTTGCTTAAGTGTGTCCATGAGCCAAGTACTGTAACTTATTCATATATGAATCTCCAGAATCTTGAAAGGGCCTGATATACAGTGGACAGTCAGTCAAGACAGAAAGCGTGGATAGATTATAGTGATGATTTCAATAGAAATTAAGCAAACAAAAACAGATTTTAGCTTACTATGATTTGAATGTTTTCCTGGGCTTGTCAGACCTTCTCAAAATAAAATATTTTGCAAAATTCTAATGATAGAATTCTAGTATAAATCAAAAGGTCATTCTACATACAAAAATAAAAGTTGCATTCATTTTCCTTAGTAGTTTCACTCTTTCTTTAGTAGCTTCCTCTAAATGTCTACCATTCCTGTAAAGTTTAGGGTCTTTGTTTATGAGACACCTTCATTATCCATCGTAAATCATCAATTCATTATGCGTAAGACTGGAAAGTTCCTGAGCAAAAATTCTGAACAAGTTTTTCAATTCCAGTCACACTCTAACATCTCTAATAATTAACATTTATTGAACAATTATATTGTGTTGACATTTTTCTAAGCACTTTTCATGTATTTATTCACTTCATCATCTAGGAGCTGAGACAAGGTCCAAGCAAGCATTACACACAGTGAAATGAAAGGAGTAAGATTCTACCAGGTAGACGTAGCCAAGGGGGCGCACCTTCAAGATGGCGGAGGAGTAAGATGTGGTGATCACCTTCCTCCCCACAAATACATCAAAACTATATCTACATGTGGAACAACTCCTACAGAACACCTACTGAACACTGGCAGAAGGGCTCAGACTTCCCAAAAGATGCCCTCAGGTGACATACACGCAGAGGTGGGGCCAAATGCAAACCTTAACCCCAGGAGCTGTGCGAACAAAGAAGAGAAAGGGAGGGACATCCCTGGTGGCGCAGTGGTTAAGAATCCACCTGCCAGTGCTGGCGACACAGGTTCCAGCCCTGGTCCAGGAAGATCCCACATGCCGCGGAGCAACGAAGCCCATGTGCCACAACTACTGAGCCTGCGCTCTAGAACCCGCGAGCCACAACTACTGAGCCCGAGTGCCACAGCTACTGAAGCCTGCATGCCTAGAGCCTGTGCTCTGCAACAAGAGAAGCCACCCAGTGAGAAGCCTGGGAACCGCAACAAAGAGTAGCCCCCGCTCGCCGCAACTAGAGAAAAGCCCATGCACAGCGACAAAGACCCAAGGCAGCCAGAAATATAAATAAATAAATAAAAAGAGAAAGGGAAATTTCCCCATGCAGCCTCAGGAGCAGCAGATTAAATCTCCACAATCGACTTGATGCACCCTGCACCTCTGGTATACCTGAATAGACAACGAATCATCACAAAATTGAGCAACTTTGAGTTGGCTTTGGGAACAACTGTAGACTTAGGGTTTGCTTTCTGCGTCTAATTCGTTTCTGGTTTTATGTTTATCTTAATTTAGTATTTAGACCTTATTATCTTTGGTAGATTTGTTTATCGACTTGGTTGCTCTCTTCCTTTTTTTATTTTATATATATATATATATATATATATATATATATTTACCATTTTCCCTTTTTTGTGAGTGTGCATGTGCATGGTTCTTTGTGTGATTTTCCCAGTATAGCTTTGCTTTTGCCATTTGTCCCTAGGGTTCTGACTGTCCAGTTTTATTTTTCTATTTTTTTAGTATAGTTTTGTGTTTGTTATCATTGTTGGATTTGTTTTTTGCTTTGGTTGCTCTCTTCTTTCTCTCTCTTTTTTTTTTTTTTTTTACTTTTTACTTTTTTTATTTTTAATAATTTTTTTCTATTTTAACAACTTTATTTTATTTATTTTTCTTTCTTTTTCTTTCTCCCTTTTATTCTGAGCCATGTGGCTGACAGGGTCTTTGTCCTCTAGCCAGGTGTCAGGCCTGAGCCTCTGAGTGGGAGAGCCCAGTTCAGTACATTGGTCCACCAGAGACCTCCCAGCCCCACATAATATCAAACAGCAAAAGCTCTCCCAGAGATCCCTGTCTCAACACTAAGACCCAGCTCCACACAACAACCAGCAAACTACAGTGCTAGACACCCTATGCCAAACAATGAGCAAGATAGGAATACAAAACCACCCATTAGCAGAGAGATTGCCTAAAATCATAATAAGGTCACAGACACCCAAAATACACCATCAGATGGGGTCCTGCCCACCAGAAAGACAAGATCCAGTGTCATCCACCTGAACACAAGCACTAGTCCCCTCCAAAAGGAAGCCTACAAAACCCACTGAACCAACCTTACCCACTGTGAGCAGACACCAAAAACAATGGGAACTACGAACATACAGCCTGTGAAATGGAGACACGAACACAGTAAGGTAAGCAAAATGAGAAGACAGAGAAATACACAGCAGATGAAGGACCAAGGTAAAAACCCGCAAGACCAAACAAAGGAAGAGGAAGTAGGAGTCTACCTGAAAAAGAATTCAGAGTAATGATAGTAAAGATGATCCAAAATCGTGGAAATAGAATGGAGAAAGAATGGAGAAAATACAAGAAACATTTAACAAGGACCTAGAAGAACTAAAGAGCAAACAAACAATGATGAACAACACAATAAATGAAATTAAAAATTCTCTAGAAGGAATCAAGAGCAGAATAACTGAGACAGAAGAATGGACAAGTGACCTGGAAGATAAAATAGTGGAAATAACTACTGCAGAGCAGAATAAAGAAAAAAGAATGAAAAGAATTGAGGACAGTCTCAGAGACCTCTGAGACAACATTAAACGCATCAACATTCAAATTATAGGGGTCCCAGAAGAAGAGGAGAAAAAGAAAGGGACACATATTTGAAGAGATTATAGTTGCAAACTTCCCTAATACGGGGAAGGAAATAGCCAATCAAGTCCAGGAAGTGCAGAGACTCCCATACAGGATAAATCCAAGGAGAAACATGCTAAGACACATATTAATCAAACTATCAAAAATTAAATACAAAGAAAAAATATTAAAAGCAGCAAGAGAAAACAACAAATAACATATAAGGGAATCCCCATAAGGTTAAGAGCTGATCTTTCAGCATAAACTCTGAAAGCCAGAGGGAGTGGCAGGACATATTTAAAGTGATGAAAGGGAAAAACCTACAACCAAGATTATTCTACCCAGCAAGGATCTCATTCAGATTCGAAGGAGAAATTAAAACCTTTACAGACAAGCAAAAGCTAAGAGAATTCAGCACCACCAAACCAGTTCTACAACAAATGCTAAAGGAACTTCTCTAGGCAGGAAGTTCTACAACAAATGCTAAAGGAACTTCTCTAGGCAGGAAACACAAGAGAAGGGAAAGACTTACAATAACAAACCCAAAACAATTAAGAAAATGGTAATAGGAACATACATATTGATAACTACTTTAAATGTAAATGGATTAAATGCTCCAACCAAAGGATACAGACTGGCTGAATGGATACAAAAACAAGACCCATACATATGCTGTCTACCAGAGACCAACTTCAGACCTAGGGACACGTACAGACTGAAAGTGCAGAGATAGAAAAAGATGTTCCATGCAAATAGAAATCAAAAGAAATCTGGAGTAGCAATTCTCATACCAGACAAAATAGACTTTAAAATAAAGACTATTACAAGAGACAAAGAAGGACACTACATAATGATCAAGGGGTCAACCCAAGAAGAAGATATAACAATTGTAAATATTTATGCACCCAACATAGGAGCACCTCAATACATAAGACAAAAGCTAACAGTCATAAAAGGGGAAATCGACAGTAACACAATCATAGTAGGGGCCTTTAACACTCTACTTTCACCAATGGACAGATGATCCAAAATGAAAATAAATAAGGAAACACAAGCTTTAAATGACACATTAAACAAGATGGACTTAATCAATATTTATAGGACATTCAATCCCAAAACAGCAGATTACACTTTATTCTCAAGTGCTCATGGAACATTCGCCAGGATAGATTTTGGGTCGCAAATCAAGCCTTCGTAAATTTAAGAAAATTGAAATCGTATCAAGTATCTTTTCTGACCACAACGCTATGAGACTAGATATCAATTACAGGAAAAAAACTGTAAAAAATACAAACACATGGAGGCTAAACAATATGCTACTGAATAACCAACAGATCAGTGAAGAAATCAAAGAGGAAATCAAAAAATACCTAGAAACAAATGACAATGAGAACACGACGATCCAAAACCTATGGCAGGCAGTAAAAGGAGCTCTCAGAGGGAAGTTTATAGCAATACAATCCTACCTGAAGAAGAAACACCTCAAATAAACATCCTAAACTTACACCTAAAGCAATTAGAGAAAGAAGAACAAAAAAACCTCAGTTAGCAGAAAGAAAGAAATCATGAAGATCAAATCAGAAATAAATGAAAAACAAATGAAGGAAATGATAGCAAAGATCAATAAAACTAAAAGCTGGTTCTTTGAGAAGATAAAATTGATAAACCATTAGCCAGACTCATCGAGAAAAAAAGGGAGAAGACTCAAATCAACAGAATTAGAAATGAAAAAGGAGAAGTAACAACTGACACTGCAGAAATACAAAGGATCATGAGAGATTACTACATGGAACTATATGCCAATAAAATGGACAACCTGGAAAAAATGCACAAATTCATAGAAAAGCACAACCTTCCGAGACTGAACCAGGAAGAATTAGAAAATATAAACAGACCAATCACAAGCACTAAAATTGAGACTGTGATTAAAAATCTTCCAACAAACAAAAGCCCAGGACTAGACGGCTTCACAGGCGAATTCGATCAAACATTTAGAGAAGAGCTAACACCTATCCTTCTCAAACTCTTCCAAAATATAGCAGAGGGAGGAACACTCCCAAACTCATTCTACGAGGGCACCATCACTCTGATACCAAAACTAGACAAAGATGTCACAAAGAAAGAAAACTACAGGCCAATATCACTGATGAACATAGATGCAAAAATCCTCAACAAAATGCTACCAAACAGAATCCAACAGCACATTAAAAGGATCATACACCATGATCAAGTGGGGTTTATCCCATGAATGCAAGGATTCTTCAATATACACAAATCTATCAATGTGATAAACCGTATTAACAAACTGAAGGAGAAAAACCATATGATCATCTCAATAGATGCAGAGAAAGCTTTCGACAAGATTCAACACCCTTTTATGATAAAAACCCTCCAGAAAGTAGGCATAGAGAGAACTTACCTCAACATAAGAAAGGCCATATATGACAAACCCGCAGCCAACATCATTCTCAATGGTGAAAAACTGAAAGCATTTCCACTAAGATCAGGAACAAGACAAGGTTGCCCACTTTCACCACTATTATCCCACATAGTTTTGGAACTTCTAGCCATGGCAATCAAAGAAGAAAAATAAAAGGAACCCAAATCGGAAAAGAAGAAGTAAAGCTGTCACTGTTTGCAGATGACATGATACTATACATAGAGAATCCTAAAGATGCTACCAGAAAACTACTAGAGCTAATCAATGAATTTGGTACAGTAGCAGGATACAAAATTAATGCACGAAATCTCTTTCATTCCTATACACTAATGATGAAAAATCTGAAAGAGAAATTAAGGAAACACTCCCATTTACCATCACAACAAAAAGAATAAAATACCTAGGAATAAACCTACCTAAGGAGACAAAAGACCTGTATGCAGAACACTTTAAGACACTGATGAAAGAAATTAAAGATGATACAAACAGATGGAGAGACATACCATGTTCTTGGATTGGAAGAATCAACATTGTGAAAATGACTATACTACCCATAGCAATCTACAGATTCAGTGAAATCCCTATCAAACTACCAATGGCATTTTTCACAGAACTAGAACAAAATATTTCACAATTTGTATGGAAACACAAAAGAACCCAAATAGCCAAAACAATCTTGAGAGAGAAAAACGGAGCTGGAGGACTCAGGCTCCCTGACTTCAGACTATACTACAAAGCTACAATAATCAAGACAGTATGGTACTAGAACAAAAACAGAAATACAGATCAATGGAACAGGATACAAAGCCCAGAGATCAACCCATGCACATATGGTCACCTTATCTTTGATAAAGGAGGTAAGAATATACAATGGAGAAAAGACAGCCTCTTCAATAAGTGTTGCTAGAAAAACTGGACAGCTACATGTAAAAGGATGAAATTAGAACACTCCCTAACACCATACACAAAAATAAACTCAGAATGGATTAAAGATCTAAATGTAAGGCCAGACACTGTAAAACTCTTAGAGGAAAACATAGGCAGAACTCTCCATGACATAAATCACAGCAAGATCCTTTTTGACCCACCTCCTAGAGAAATGGAAATAAAAACTAAAATAAACAAATGGGACCTAATGAAACTTAAAAGCTTTTGCACAGCAAAGGAAACCATAAACAAGATGAAAAGAGAACCCTCAGAATGGGAGAAAATATTTGCAAAGGAAGCAACTGACAAAGGATTAATCTCCAAAATATACAAGTAGCACATGCAGCTCAATTACAAAAAAACAAACAACCCAATTCAAAAATGGGCAGAAGACCTAAAAAGACATTTCTGCAAAGAAGATATACAGATTGCCAACAAACACATGAAAGGATGCTCAACATCACTAATCATTAGAGAAATGCAAATCAAAACTATAATGAGTTATCACCTCACACCAGTCAGAATGGCCATCATCAAAAAATCTACAAACAATAAATGCTGGAGATGATGTGGGGAAAAGGGGAACCTCTTGCACTGTTGGTGGGAATGTAAATTGATACAGCCACTATGGAGAACAGTATGGAGGTTCCTCAAAAAACTAAAAATAGAACTACCATACGACCCAGCAATCCCACTACTGGGCATGTACCGTGAGAAAACCATAATTCAAAAAGAGTCATGTACCAAAATGTTCATTGCAGCTCTATTTGCAAATAGCCCAGAGATGGAAACAACCTAAGTGTCCATCATCAGATGAATGGATAAAGAAGATGTGGCACATATATACAATGGAATATTACTCAGCCATAAAAAGAAACGAAATTGAGCTATTTGTCATGAGATGGATGGACCTAGAGTCTGTCATACAGAGTGAAGTAAGTCAGAAAGAGAAAGACAAATACCATATGCTAACACAAATATATGGAATTTAAGAAAAAAAATGTCATGAAGAACCATGGGGTAAGACAGGAATAAAGACACAGGCCTACTAGAGAATGGACCTGAGGATATGGGGAGGGGGAAGGGTAAGCTGTGACAAAGCGAGAGAAAGGCATGGACATATATACACTACCAAACGTAAGGTAGATAGCTAGTGGGAAGAAGCCGCATAGCACAGGGAGATCAGCTCGGTACTTTGTGACCGCCTGGAGGGGTGGGATAGGGAGGGTGGGAGGGAGGGAGGCGCAAGAGGGAAGAGATATGGGAACATATGTATAACTGATTCACTTTGTTATAAAGCAGAAACTAACACACCATTGTAAAGCAATTATACTCCAATAAAGATGTAAAAAAAAAAAATTAAAAAGTTAAAGTACAAAAAAAAAAAAAGAGGCATGTACCACAATGTTCATTGCAGCTCTATTTACAATAGCCAGGACATGGAAGCAACCTAAGTGTCCATCAACAGGTGAATGGATAAAGAAGGCGTGTGGCACATATATACAATGGAATATTACTCAGCCATAAAAAGAAACAAAATTGAGTTATTTGCAGTGAGGTGGATGGATCTAGAGACTGTCATACAGAGTGAAATAAGTGAGAAAGAGAAAAGCAAATACCATATGCTAACACACATATATGGAATCTAAAAAAACAAAACAAAACAAAATGGTTCTGAAGAACCTAGGGGAAGGACAGTAATAAAGACGCAGACATAGAGAATGGACTTGAGGACACCGTGGGGGGAGGGTAAGCTGGGACGAAGTGAGAGAGTGGCATGGACATATATACACTACCAAATGTAAAATAGATAGCTAGTGGGAAGCAGCCGCATAGCACAGGGAGATCAGCTCGGTGCTTTGTGTCCACCTAGAGGGGTGGGATACGGAGGGTGGGAGGGAGACGCAAGAGGGAGGAGATATGGGGATGTATGTATATGTATAGCTGATTCACTTTGTTAGACAGCAGAAACTAACACACCATTGTAAAGCAATTATACTCCAGTAAAGATGTTAAAAAAAAATTACTGCAAAAAAAAAAAGAAAGACGTAGCCAAGAGTTTCAGCTCCAAGGCCCTCAAAAATTCAGTTGTAATAGTAAGATTATCTGAATTCTTTATGTATTATGTTTATCACTTATAAAGAGGTACTGAAATATTTACAGATTATGATATGATAGCTGAGGTTTCTGGCAAAATAATGCAGTTGCTGGGGGATATGGAAATAGAAAACAATATCAACATGAGCCGTCATCAGTTGATACTGGTTATAGCCGAGTGATGGTATATGTACCACTCTTTAGTTTTGCATATATTGAAAAATTCCATTATAAAGAGTCTTTTTTTAAAGAAGAACTCGCTTGAACCATAATCATAACAATAATGCAATTAATAGTACCTGGCCACTCTAAGGTTGGTGCCCTACCCTGACCGTCTGTCTCTGCACCTTCTGTTTCTCCTACAGCAGTCTTCATAAGGTGTAGTTATTTTGTTTACTTGATTTTAGTCTATCTCTCACTGAGCTTTAAGTTCAGAAAGAGAAACAGCTCTAATTTACTACTGCATATTCAGCATCTAGCCCAAGGCCTCTGCTGAGTGGGAGCTAAGTTAGTATTTGGAAAGGAAAGAAGGAAGGAAGGAAGGGGAGAAAACCATACTAGCACCACAGAAGGCACTTAATATGTCATTTACTATCTTATTTCATTTAATTCCAACCACCCCATGAGAAAAACAGCCATTAGAAAAGATATATACATGCCTCGCTCTAGGTCATGAGCTGAGAAGTAGCAGGACCGGGATTTGGAAATGACCTGGATCTGCTTGGCAGGACTGAGAACACAGGCATGCGCCGCCACAGCACTCCAGACACATCTGTTGAGCACAAAGATGATTTCGGCTCACAGAGGGTGAGAATTGAATCTCGACTCAACAAATAGCTAATATGAAAGCAGGCCTGGCATATTGAAATCAGTCCTAAGTTAGTCTTTCTATTATTGAGTTTACTGTTTAATGAACTCACTTGGAAAACACATCTCCTGGATGGCCCTCCCTGGTATACGATATCTACCAGCAAATCGAAAAATCTACCTGATGCCCAGACCAAATATTGGGTAAATCACTGCCCCAAATATGTACTGAATATAGATTTGACTTAATGCCAATGAGTTTCTGAAGATACAGTACAAATGTTACGTAAGGAACGAACTGCAAAAAAAAAAGGAGCAAAGCAGAAACCCTACAATCAGGATAGAGTTATAGTAAAATAGGGTCAGGCAGACCTCGACTTAAATGTTGCCGTTCAGTTATGGAGAAGCTCTGGGAAAGTGACTTACCTTCCTTGAGTCTGTTTCCTGAGCGTGAGAGAACTTAACGTAATGAGCGTAATGAGAACTTCTAAAGTTCTCATGGATATGTAAGGTACTTTTAGATGCGGATTGAATTTATCCTCTTACCTTTTTCTGCCCGCGTTGGTTTCAGCGTATGGGGCACGTTTGCCTGGCCAGCTGAAGATCTTTGGTGTAAACAATAATCTAGCTACTCCTCTTCAAATACAACTCTGACCTTCAGCTGTTTGAACTGATTGGTCAAGAGATACTCTGGTGCGAGGCTCATTGATTCCATCAAAAGGGTCTCCATCGAGGCTTCCCTGGTGGGGCAGTGGTTGGGGGTCCGCCTGCCGATGTGGGGGACGCGGGTTCGTGCCCCGGCCCGGGAGGATCCCGCGTGCCGCGGAGCTGCTGGGCCTGTGAACCATGGCCGCTGAGCCTGCGCGTCCGGAGCCTGTGCTCCACAACGGGAGGGGCCACGGCAGTGAGAGGCCCGCGTACCGCCAAAAAAAAAAAAAAAAGTCTCCATCATCCTTAGTACAAATGTGTCTCCTTGTAACTTCTAACTTTTAGTCCTCGTTGTGCTCATCTGAACCTAACATAAGTGGTCATGTCACTCTTCCACGTGACTGAACGTCAATATTTGACAGTGGAGAGTGACCCGGTGATTCCAGGTAATCCTTCCAGATAAAATAGCAGTGCCATCAACCTCAGTTTTCCTTGATGATTATTATGCCTACACTGTTTCATAGTAACTCTTTAGAATGAAGTATGGTTTTCTAAAAACTCAAGGATGACACAGCTACATCTCAACAATGAGAGTAGAAACTTGGTCAACCATTAATGTGCAGGCTTCTTGTAACACATGTGTGCAATTTTGCCTTTTCAAAAAAAAAAAACAAACAGCTCAGATGATGGAGGAGGCTTCCTGGGAGATGAGGTGTCCATCAGTGTGTGTGAGGCTTTTTGTTTGAGCTAGTCAACCAGTTCAGAGAAATGAAGGAGTCACCCCAGAAGGTTTCCTCAACCTATCCTGATAAGGATAAGTTTAACATCCCCTAAACGACTCTTGATGTTACTCCAGAAAGGAACCTAAGGAATGATTCTCCCTTCCTTGCTTGTGTTTTTTAATTGGAAGACTGGGATCCATTGCTTGAGCAAGATATAACCATACCAAATTAGACTATGCTGGCTGGAATAAGAAGCATATACATTTTAAAGTAAATAAATGGTTTTAAAGCATGACGCAAATTAAGCAATGTGAATAATCACCATCGAGCTTTCATCATCATTTGGGATCCATCTGGGGAAAATGACAGAGGAAAGGAGCGTCCCTCCACAGAAGAAGCCCTAACAGGCTCAGGCTGAGTCTGGAACAGGGATTCTCAACTCTAATTACAGTGGATTCACCTGAGGAGCTTTTAAAACTAGCCAGGCCCACTCCCACATGAGATTCTAATGTGCAGTTAGGGTGGAAAATCACTGGCCTAAAAGGAAAATGGTGGCCTGTGAATGCTGGGGTCACCAGGGGACTTGGGAACCCCTCAGAGGTAGGGTCACCAGTCTCGGCAGAGAGCAGCTAATTCTGCCCATTATCCAAGTGTCTTGGTCCCCTGAGCCTCTTGTCTCCTCAGGTGAATGAAACCCTGGTGGCCCCAGGTGACCATGCTTGTCACCACTTGGTATGGACTCCAAGCAGGGCAACATCATTCTCTCTGCTTGTTTCTCCTGCATCCTTCTTTGGCTTCTAGATTTCCTCAGAGGCAGCCGTAGGACACAACGCTAATGGGGAGATACAGGCAGCTGTGGTAATAACGCCTCCCACCATCACAGACCTCCTTCACAGTCATCCCTCGCCTAGGACTGGTCGCAGGTGTAGCTAGAACAGCCTGATAAGAGCAATCACACTGATGATTTATGAAGTATCTGCTAGGCGGCACGGAGCTAGAAGCTTTCCATATATCATTTCTGAAAAAAGATACTATCTTCACTCTGTAGATGGGGATATTGATGTTCAGAGTGATTAGGCAACTTGACCCAAACACACATGGCTGGGACTCAAATCTACCTGGCTCTTTCCAGGACACACTGCCCGTCTTTAAATCTTGCCCCCTGCAGTTTCTTATCCGCATCCTCAAATTACATGAAGTCCAACCCATGAGAAAACGAAAAGGCCTCTGGGAAAGTGGAGACTGTGGGGCAGAGAGAGCGGTGAAGACTCAGTGCCTGTGGAAAGGAGGCACTATTGACGGTGACAAGGAAAGGAGGAAGGGACAGGACGAGGGCAGAGGGAGGGATGAGCTGGGACACTTGTGAGAAGCAGAAGCTGCAGGGCACCAGCCGCTGAGGAGGGAAGGAGAGGGGAAGAGAGAGGGCCCGTCTCAAGAGGCCAGATAAGGCCAAGGTACGTTAACATGTATAAACTGCACTTTGTTTTCTCCCCTTAGGACCTGCTCCTTCTTTGGCACCTGCCAAGCAAAACTCACTTAACTCTTATCAGATTTAGCCAAGTCTTGGGAAGGCCAGTAAGTCAAAGGCAGCGAACTGATGTCTGGTTTGAGAATATCCACGTCAGAAACCTGGTCAGAACATGGTGAGGGGGAATGGGTAGGGAGGAATGTGGGAGCGCGTTTGGGGACCAAAAGTGTTGTAAGTAAGGGGAAAAAAAAATAAACAGAAGTTAAATTTTACTCTGTGCTGACCAGGATTCCACTCTTGTGACCCTATAGCTGGAGAAAAGCCCTTTGTCCCATGGCAGCCAAGTGCAGGGCCAGCTGCTACCGTTCAAATTAAGCCAAGCGGTGAAAAATCTGTTGGTTTGTGCATGCGACGTTGGTTCCTTAGATTGGGTTGGTCCTTCCCTGCTCTCCTCCTCTCTTCTCCAGGCCAGGGGAGATGGTGCTGACACAGGACCTCCCTGGAGACCCAGGCTGCACGCTGCGTTCTCAGGCCCCTCCTTCGGCTTAATCAAAAGCCACCTGCAGGAAACTGGTGGTCAGATGGGCTTTCCCACAATCCTCAGTTAGCATGACGTCAGGTCAGAAGGTTGCCCTGGAAGCCAATAAAAACAGAGCCAGACACATTTTCCCTGGGGGACTGATGTCCAGACGGGTTTCTCAGCTTAGCTGCTGCCCACACATCCATGCTGTTGAGCCAAGGCCGGGGGTTGGTTTTCTAATCTTCCCGAAGGTAGACAGGCTGGTTCCCTCAGCAGAGACTCAGAGCGAGGGTAACTGTGGGAATCAGGGAAGGGGAAACCTCTTCCTTGACACCCTCCCTGTCCCTGTCGGACAAAGAGGGGAAAAAGAATATACTATGAGGTGAAAATGATGCCTGAGGAAGGAGCACTGGAGGAGTAAAGCTGGAATATGGTGCTAATCAGACAGGAGTCTGAGATTTTTAAGTAACCGAAGTCTACTTCATGCACTTTGAAACTCCACAGGACAAGTCTTTTGGGAGCACTGAGGATGGCCTCAGTCCACAGGGTCGTCCATAAATTCAGCTATAGAAAGACTGAGAGAAACAAGCTATCCAAAACTGCTAACAACAATGGCTAGCACCCTTTCTGGTCCATGTGTTACGTATCAGGCACTGTGACGGGTGATGCTCGAGCATGATCTCGTTTAATCCTCCACAGCAACCATTAAAGGTAGGTCTTATTCCCATTTTCCTGAGGGTAAATTTTAAATGAGGAAACTGAGGCCTCAAGACTTTTAGTAATTCCCCCACAAACTTTCGCTCTGTGCCAAGCACTTGTCATACCTTACCTCGTTTACTTCTGTTGAACTGGAGCTGCCCTCAGATTCTAGTTAAACAGGAAATGCTGCAAAGGCACTAGAAGCCCCGCCCCGCGCCAAGGAAGGAGAACCTGTAGGAAGGAGTAAGCCGGTTTTTCTTCCTCTTGTGCCTCCAGTGCAAATCATGGTGCTGGCACCTGGTTGTTGCCAATAAAGTTTTTGAAGAGAATGAAAATGATCACCTGGGCCCCAGCTTAAAGGTGAATTTTATTCCACAACTTGGAAACCAAGAAGCCTGCAAAACTGATGCCCAAGGATCAAAAGCATGTATCTAGTGCCAGGTTATATGAGATTAATAAGTGTTTCATAAATGAGTGGATGAATAAATGAATGATTTCGCACTCAAAAGTGTGGCAGGGCAAGGCTGGGCTACATTCCTATACCCATTCCTACCTGATTTTCCATGTTCGTAGTTTTCCATGTATGTATTGCCGTGTCTGTGTGCCTCTCTGCTTAGAAGCATTTGGCTTAGAAAAATCAGGCCTGAAGACAAAGCTTAGCAATGTGAAATTAAGGCTTTTAGCCATGCCTTACTGAAAAAATCACAGTAATGATTTTTTTTTAATCCCATGATATATTTTACCCTCTTATCTATATTTATTTCTTCCAGTAAACAAAAAAATTTAAACAAACCCAAGGAAGCTTCTAGATTCTTCTTCCCCTTTTGCAGGAAAGACAGTTCTTCAGACATACTTTCTTTAAAAATAAAGTGCATCTAATTGACCACATTCAAGACTTAGAGTTCTCTATTTGTGGACGATTCTGAAAATAGAAGCATCTGACATAATATCAGGGCTTTAGAGCTGAAGCATCTGTCCAGACTCACAGACTGGTATTTCAAAATATTGAGGTAGTCTCCAGCATGGCTGTGATGAATTCTGTCAGGAAAAGGTGGCCATTTTCATTCTTGAACCCTCCACCTGGCTTTGCCTCACTGTTGACTTCCAGACCTGCCCGCAGCACTAGGTGCAGGCCTGTGCAGGGCCACGCACCATCAATGGAATCCACTGTTTCCCAGCAGGGCACCTGCATGGCAGCCTCAAACAATGAGGCCATACCATAAGCCCCTCCTCTCTCCTCAGGGCACCCAGCATGAAAGAAAACTTGCTGAGGGAGGCCTGGAAGCCCACTTGCATCATAATTAGACTGCTTGGCCGACAGTAAACCACCGACATCTCCAGGTGAACGCGAGAAACTACTTCCCAATTTTGGGTACCTGCAAAGCTATGGGCCAAGACAGTGTTAGCATGGGACTTGAGCTCTCTCCTCTTGCCTCTGAATGAATGTTAGGAGTGAAGACTGAGGAACACTACCAGGCGCCCTAACTCTGCCTCTGACTTCCAGTTTGGTTTGGTTTTCACAAGGGTACATGCACCTTTAAGCCATCCTCAGATCTGTGAGCTCATCAAGAGTGGGACCCCATAACACATAACCTGGACCAGATCTTAGCCGGAGCTGCAAAACACTGTATTCCACGCTACAAAAAGTCTTCTCTGAGGAGGTGATAGTGCTATTATGACAATAAATATGGTTCAATTTAAAAATGCTTATGACAATAAAAATCATTCACTTTGAAAATGTTTTACTCTTTCAATACCTTGTGTTGATTTATTTGAATTTAAAAGACATAACGCAAAGGTAACGATCGTGGCTTTTGCAGTCAGGCATACCTGGGTTCTAATCTTGGGTCCACCACATCAAGGATGCGTGAATTTGGAGTAAATTGCTTAATCTCTGAATTCCTTTTTTTGTCATCTGAAAAATGGGGATATTGACAGCTAGAATATTACTGAGAATTAAATTAAATATAGTATGTAAAATATTTAGCACAGGCCCTGAACCACAGTAATAGGTCCTTAATAAATGATCACTATTACTCTATTGTTTTAATATAAGCCCAATGATAAATTAGTAAAGAATATGATGGTAGAATAACATTTTGAATGACACTGAGTTTCCAATGTCCACCTTCACCAAAACATAATGAGGTTTATAATTTTGCAATTAAAATTGATGACAAACTATCCTCACATAAATCCTGGAAAACAGAGAAGGTCAATGATTGCTTTAATCCGATTAAAGTTGCTTTAGTTCCGATTTGAGGGTAAGAGAATTCTAAGATCTTCAAGTTCTATACTATTCAAAAAAAGATAACCAAACGATTTCATCAGACCAAATTGTAAGACACATGTTAAGCAATTTAGGGCTGCTCATTGGAGGATATTTAAATCTATGATTTCCACTGTTTGTTTGAACAAGTCACCTCACCTCTGTGCCTCAGTTTTCTCATTGGTAAAACAGGAATAGGATTAAATAAGATAATAGAAGTAAAATACTTGGCCCAGGTCCTGACTCAATAATCATTCAACAAAGGTAAACTATGCCCACTCTTGTGTTACTGCCAACAAAGCTCTTTCCCTCTTATTTGAAAGTTTCCTGCACTCTGTCATCCTGTTATGTACCTCTCTCACTGTTCGGGGTAAATCTTGATATTGTTGATTTGGTGATGATTTGTAACATGTGCTATCAGACTTATTTCTCCACACAAACCTCCTTAAAACTGGATGGAGGGGCTTCCCTGGTGGCGCAGTGATTGAAAATCTGCCTGCTAATGCAGAGGACATGGGTTCGAGCCCTGCTCTGGGAGGATCCCACATGCCGCGGAGCAACTGGGCCCGTAAGCCGCCAACTACTGAGCCTGCGCGTCCGGAGCCTGTGCTCCGCAACAAGAGAGGCCGCGATAGTGCGAGGCCCGCGCACCGCGATGAAGAGCGGCCCCCGCTTGCCACAATTAGAGAAAGCCCTCGCACAGAAACGAAGACCCAACACAGCAAAAATTAATTAATTAATTAATTAATTCCTACCCCTAACATCTAAAAAAAAAGAAACCAAAAACTGGATGGAGAATGTGCCCTGAGAGTTCTCACTGGAGGGGCAGCCAGTGGAAACAGGGCTCCAGAACCAGAAAATCAGAAGGGGAAATCACTGAACCTGGAGCAACCCATGTGGCTTTCATTAGCACCAGGTAACATACTCACAATTTAATAAGTACTCCCAGTGAGGACATAAGCTAGAGCAGAACCCAGTTTTGATTTCAAGCTACTCAGGCAAGAGGTCAAGGAGAAAATTAATACAATCTCTACCAGACCTAACGGGTTTCTCTTCTCATGGAGGAGAGATCAGTCCAGTGCTACACCTTTTATCCCAAGCCTTAAAATAAATCTGGGTCTTTTCTGCTTAAGGAATTTATATGCAGTTTTACAAGGAGATAAAAGTTAAATGTAGCTATCTGTTTAGCTGACTAATCAAAATAAGAGTAGATAAAATCAGAACTTCTCTGAAAAACTGAAGGTACATATATGTTGTGTTTATGAAGAACCCACAAATATATCCGAAAAAGTCAAGAATATTTAAGAATCCTTTCTTTCATCTCTACTGTATTCCATCTACTCTAATTAGTTAATCAGTTAAAGGCTAGCTATAACCTTGACTATCATGGAGCTGGATCTAAAATGGAACATGTACAAAAAATTTTCTGTGATCTTAGTCCTTTCTTATGACCTACAAGTGATATTTACATTTTTTTGTTTATATCTTTATTTTTTCCTTAATTTGATTCTTGCTTTTCCTAGGCTGTGCCTCATACATTAAAATATTTGCATTCATTAAAAGTCATTAATTATATTCTAGCTTGTGTATGGACTTTCTTCCAAATGAAGGAAGCAAAGGACACTACGATTTCCTTTCCTTTCCTTTGCCTGTGTCAGCTATAAGATATGAAGAAAAATTAATTAGACTTAACCCCTTGACTTCTCACTATGTGTGTTTTTCTGAAAGCTTCTCTGAAATGGAAAAGAATGTTTATGTGTACAAATAGGCCAGGATATTTTTTAATCTATGTTATTTTTATTTAATCTGAACACTAATTTGGAACTGATTACTTTGCTAGATTATGAAACAACCCAAACAATATTTCACAAATAAAAGTTCACAGTGAAATTAATGGGCAAGCCACATATATGCCCGTGTACTCCTGCTTCTGCACATTCTTGAAATTCCAGTTTACATTTAGTTTTGCCTGGAATATTATTTAAGTATTCTGGATGTTTTGGTTTAGTATTGCAAACATTAGGTTGTTCGTGTATTTGTGTTTTTACAAATTAGACAAGGAACTGCAGTATAAATGGATTTGGGGCTGAAATTTCTTTTAAAATATTTTAATTTGAATTTCTCATCATAATGAAGTTCCATCAGTGCCACTCCTCTTATATGTTTCTCTGGATAGGTGTGAAGCCACTTTATTTTTGTACTAACAAAGAGAATTTTGATTCTGGAACAGTAAAAATGTGAGAAACAGTAATTGGGAAAAACATATACGATCAGGACAGGGTGGATTTGACTCACCTTCTAAGTCTCTCTTTCTGAGGAAAGTGTCTTTTCCCTGTGTACCATGAAAGGTACTGGGCGGCTGCTGGAGGGTGCTGGGCATGGATCCAGGGCAGCCCTGGGCTCATTTGCATCCACGGTCACACTAATGGGGGTGGGGAAAGCGCTGAGGGGGCTTCTGGGAGACAGAACATCCCCCAGCTGTTGTTGTTAAATGTGGACACACCCTTCAGGTTGCCAATCCCCATGGTCCCCATTTGTTAACTCTGCCTGTTAACCCAGTTACGCTACCTGCCCTGCCCCCCTGCCCTCAAGCTGTGACCATCTGCATTTTTGACCCCCGCAGCAATAAACTGCACACAGCAAAGACTTCTTCATATAATCCACCCAGAGAGGAATCATTTATTGTTAAAAAATAACAGTGGTGAGAACTTCTTGGAAAATGCAAGTTTCCCACCGCTACTCTGCCCTCCATCTATCCTTCAGGCCCTTATGTGGACTACTTTGGTCACATTAAAATCCAGTAGCCCAGAGTACCCCAGAGGGGGGCATTTTGTTGACATGGAGGAAAGGACCATTTTAGAATAAGAGACACCATGAGGATCATTGAAGTTTCCAACCCTGAACAGAAAGAGCAATTTTGGACAACCCAAGGATGGTTTGGGGGCATTTGGGACTGGGTGAGCAGGGAGTGAAGGGAGAACCAAGAAGAGGGGAATTCCACAGAGGGAGGTGGCCTGGAAGGAAAGAACAGAACGTTTGCTTCCTTTCCTGTGGGAGCAGCTACG
Source organism: Monodon monoceros (assembly GCF_005190385.1). Taxonomy (NCBI): domain Eukaryota; kingdom Metazoa; phylum Chordata; class Mammalia; order Artiodactyla; family Monodontidae; genus Monodon; species Monodon monoceros. The sequence continues at coordinate 50,202,231 of NW_021703782.1, read as the reverse complement.
CGGTCCTGTAAAGACTTTGTGGGGCTCCTCTGTATGAAGTCTGGAAAGCTGCATATCTCAGGCTTATCCAATCTCTCCCAGCCCATTGCAGATTTCACCTCCTTATCCAGTCCCCACCTTAAGAGGAAAGAATGGAGTGTCATGTGAGCGGAGCACAGATGCCAGCTGTCAGCTTGTCCAAGGAGGGAAGAGAGTCAGATGCTGCACTCTTGCCTGGGGCTTCCTCTGCCCCCAAGGTCCTCCGTTCAGTTCTCGTGACTTTTCTCTATTTGAGAAAACTTCTATTCCTTGCAAATTCTTGTGTCTCCTATAAAATAAAGCTACTTAGAAAATTAACAGACTTAAGAAATCAATGCTTTTCTTCCCTCACAAAGAAAGGAAAGTATTGACATCACCTGAAGGGAACTTCTAGAAGCTAAGATGAGGTCATGTACAGACGTGCAGTTTCCATTCAAGAAATGGTCTCTTGGAAGGACTCTGTTGGAATATCTATCAGTAGAGACTTGCTGGCTGCCACAGAAGTAAAACTAAAAGGGAAAGAAGTAATGTTCTCCAACCAGCAGCAATTCAATTATTTCAATAACACACACAACACACACACACACACACACACACACGCACGCACGCAAAACCAATTGCTAATGAAAATAACTCATATCTTCATGTCCTCACTCTAAAAGAAACGAATCCATTCATTTCTGACTAATGTGTCACACTGCCCAATGATGAAGCCAATAATAATAATGATAATAGTAATAATAAGTAACACATTTCCAGCACTGAAAGAGCTTTACACGCACAATCTCATTCATTCTCTCAACAGCCTAATGAGACACTCTCACTAATATCTAATTTTACAGACAAGGGAACTGAGGCAAAGAAAGTTTATGTAACTGGCTATACAGCTGGCCATTCCCAGCATTTGGAAGCAGCCAGTTTAACTCTAGAGCAGGGACTTGAAGTAATTGTTGTGTACACTTCCTCACTGCTGTCTCTCTTCTATCCCCGAATCTTGATCGATGCCAACAAAGCCAAACATTTTCATCAGGGCAAAAAGTCGCTCTATACGTAAAAATTTTATTTCAATTATAATATTCTTAAAACTACTTTCCAGGACATTTCTTAATCTTCTAAAAAATCCAATTACCATCTCATCTTGGAGCCGTCCAGGATTCTCCATTTTTTTTCAGTAGATAGCGGTCAACTGATTTCCATGCAACTCTACACACAGCAATGTAAACCCACTGTATCAGGGCGGTTTGGGGAGGTGAAAGGGACCCGAGTCATGAATTAGAGGTGGTGGGATCAGGCAGTCGGATCCGTTTCAGCAAGTCTTTGATTGGGATGGTCAAATTCCAGGCATTTTTATCTCTTTTCAATGAAGCTTGCATTAGTTTTGCTTCATTTGTGCACATCACTCAGATGGATCGCAAAACCCTTTAAGCTCATTCCTTTTCAATTAGCTATTTTTGAACTCCAGCTGACTCCGTTCAGAATTGCTGCATTCAAGGAGTCTGGATTTGGGACCCCATCCTCAGTTTCAGCTCGCGTCCCACCTCCCTGTGCATAAGGAACATCGACCCTGCTCGCACTGAAAAGTAGCACCGCTTCTTGGAAACCTAAGATGCTGCTCCTTTTCAGGCATTGGAAGAAAGAAATTCTTCTCCTCCAGTACTCACAAAACCACTAAACCCACAGCCGCAGGGTGACCCCAGGACTTACCTTTTCTGTTGAGTGTGTGTGTTTGAGGCCCTTGTGGTTTTTCAGTCGAGGAGACCACAGTCCAGTCATCCCGGGCACACGTTACATCTTCACCTCATTGCTGAAAGGCCTTTCTCAGAGAGTGGGGGGCTGAAATTCTAGATCTGCACTTGCATTTCTACTGTCATTGTTTAGAGAGCTTGGGAGGACTACACGTAGTAGGAATCGCAAGAAGGGTTTAAACATACACACGTGCCCAGTGCAATTGGAAGTACCGAAATGAAGTAGTAACTATCCCAGATGCTAAGAAATTAAACCCATGCTACAAAATTCCCAGATGGAAGGACCAAGATCCACTTCCAAGATATACTGACCCCAACGCTAACGTAGGAAGAGCGGCGGGAAGAGGTGGAGGAGGAAAATAAAACATGAGGCCAGAGTCTGTAGCATAGCTCATTTTATTGTTTAAACAGTTTTTGCATAGGAAATATATCTGCTTCCAGTAATTGACTGCAGTATGAGCAGCTGCTAGCAGTATAGGCTGGATATAACAGTAACAATCACATTAAGTCAAGCTTGATTTACACCAGTTTAAAACTTGTGGCAATTGAGTTCATTTGCAACCCACAAAAAGTACCCAAAGAACATTATCCTCCAACCGGGCACAATAAAACCTTCGCTAACATTCTGGCCCAGTCTGGGGTTGATCCCAGAGGTCTGAACGCCAGAAATTAAGTAACTGTCATATAATACATCCTACTGCTAAAGGTTTGTTACACGGAGATTGTGCATGTGCCTCCTTTTTGAAAAAATTTAATTAAAATACAAGGTTCTGTATTTATGGCCCATGAGGACAAAAATGCCAAAAGTTTTAAAATGGATCAACCCTGGTGTGTAGCTAGCAAGCAATAACTGACTACTCGTCACCTACAGTTGTACTAAATGTATCTAAAGAAACACACAGTCCTACAAAAGTTGTTCTCAGAGAAATATCATTGAGGTGAGGGCACCTCTTCCCAGGATGCTAAAAGTTCTATGTGATATAAGCACAAATTAACAGCTTGATGAAGACATAATCTAATGCAGCTTTGAGAAGCCTATGCCTGGGATGGAGTTACCCCTCACATTCTACAATGTTGTAGAGATTTTTTTTTTTTTCCAAGAAAATGTCATTTGAAACATATTTACAACTGAACTCAACAGAGACTGTGAAATTGAACAGGCACTGCTCATTTGTTTGAGTTTTTTGGTAAACATTTTGCTGGTTTTTTTTTTTTGTTTGTTTCTTTCTCGTTTTGCATCAACTTTTTTTCAGTCCATGCAACTTCAATGCCCTCGATGAAGAATGCATAATAAGCCATACTTCTTAAAAAAAAAAAAAAAAGACTTCCTTCTGCATAAAGAGATATATTTGCCACATCAGTCCCTGTAGCACAGTTTTCAAAACCATTCTGTCAAAAATACAGTAATACAAGACTGGCTTTAGTGTCACCAGCTCACACTGCCTTGTGTGTATGTAGGCCACCATTTGTTACTGGTACTGTATCATGCAATAAAAGTTATCAGAGGCTGGGGCTGGCGTGCTCATAGGCTAGTGGCACTGAAGCGTTTTCACAATCTCAACAATTTGAATTGCAACACACAGATATTTCTAAAGAGTCTTAACTAGTGAACCCTTTTATTATTAAAAAAAAACAAAAAAACAAAACTACTTACAACCATTGAAGAAAGAATTGCAACAACAACAAAAAAATGTAAAAATTGACCGTCTCCAACTTGTCCCCTTTGACTATATGAACAATGTCACCAACAGATCTGTGGCACGGACACAGTACAAAGAGTTGTCATGGCAATGAGTTTGGCTGATGCAAAGGTCATTGTGCAGGGTCAAAGGGCAAAAATCAGTGGTCCATGTTACCCCCCAACTGCAGTGCTCCACCCCACCCACACAATTTTTAAGGAATTAGAAAAAAACAGGGGAACTACCAGAAAGTGCAAAATATGAAGAAGGCAGCTTTCAGCTCCTTCAGCATGGAGTAGAACATTCAATTTTGAGTTTTTACAGTTGGACTTGAATAGCCTGCACATTTAAGAAAAAAAAAGTTTTCAATAGAAACCCAATTTTTTAAAGTCCAGGAAGCATGCAGCTGGTTAACGTTAACCAAAGACCTTGACAGGAACATGTAAACTATACTGAATGTCATGCTTGGGGCCTATCTGCCAGCAATATTGTAGAGTTGTTTCATTACAAATGAATACTGTACACTGAATATGGGATAACTTTCTGCAGCCTTCGTTTCACACGGTACATAGAGTTTGAATCTAGGTAAAGAACACATGTCCTGGTGTCACACCGCTGAAGATGTCCCTGTGCAATCTCTTTGTTGAGTCCTTATGAAGCTACAAGTCACAAATCCAAGATTCTGCTCCCTGAGGACACGTTATGTGAGACATAGCACGGTTTTGTCATTTTCTGCCTATCCTGAATGCTCTGTGAAACAACCTTAAATACCATCACGTAACAATCACAAAAACTTTTGCTAAAGGCCGTATATACTAATAAAAAGACAGTGGTGCTTCCGACATTCTGAAATGCTCTGAAAACCAACTTTTCCAATACTAAATACAACAAAATAACCTTCATAAAATATAACTTTTCTCCATTTACACTTTTTTAAAGGATTAGTATCCTATGCTTTTCAAGCACAGGAATCTGTGAAATAACTCCTAACATGGACAGATTTTTTTTTTTTTTTAATACATAACTTAAGAGCCTGGAGAGTTTTAACTCAAGTCCAGTCTCCAAACAAGGAATATTCTTGTTTACTTTAAAAATGGAAACAACATATAGTTCCATTATAATTGTTAAAAAGTTAGCTTTACAAACATGGGAACTTTAATTTAAAAAAAAATTCTTAACAAAACTATACAGTGTACAAATTACTGTCTACAAGGTAGGCGGTTCATGAAGAAGACCTTTCGCTCTTCTTGCTACTCGCAGCTTCACAGATTCATTCACATATTTTTTTTTTAATGGAGCTGCCCACCCGAACATTACCCCATAACTATATTGCTATAATTAAGATTTTTGCCATGTCTTTATGTACAGTCTCCTTCACTGCCTTTTTCTTTTTTCTCCTTAGACAAGCCTCAAACGCTCATGTCACTCCAGAGGAAACACTTCAGAGGCACTGTGAGGGGTGGGCTGCAAAGCAACGCAGGGAAAGCTGAACAGTGCCGCGGAGCCGGGGCTGGAGACGCCACCCCCTACTGATGCCCTTGGGTGACCTTCACCATCCTGTAGCTCTGCAGTTCTGGGGAGGGGAGGGGCGTGCAAGACCTGCAAGAGGGGGGGGGCCCTTAGTCACAAGATACTTCCTGGTAAAAAGACGAGGAGGTCGAAATGGATTTGAGATTATATAGAGAGTAGTATCTTTTTAAGAGTTTTATCTCAAAAGGAAAGGAGAAAAAAAAAATGATTAAAAAAAAAAAAAGCAACACTTGAACTAGGCCTTTGTATTCAAGAGGCAGGCAGGAATACCCACAGTGTGTAACTTATTTAGCTAGAGCTGCTCATTCACTGGCAAAAAAAAAGAGAGCGACTCTGCTCTTAAAAAAATACTGCGTGTCCTGTGAGGTTGATTTGTTCACCTACTAGGTTGAAGAGACATGAAGAGCTTGGCTGAGATGATCTGTTTTCCACCAGGGCAAGTCATCACAGAAATGACTGGACTTCCTTTTGAACTGGCGCTCCTGCTGTGCTTTTCAGCATTGGGGCTATCAAACTGAATGGGCTAATCAAACACAATTCTCAGGCCCATAAGCATTGTTCTAAAGTATTCATTATTAAATGATATGCTGTGAGAACAATAGACAGTTTATTTTATTAGGCCATGGCCTGGGGGAAGGGGGTCGGGGGCTCCTCAGGACAGCCCACCATGTGTCACTAATTCTAAAAGATTTTCCCCCTCGTAATGAATTCCCTCAATGGGACTGGGGGGGGCGGGGGGGGCGGGCAGTGGGGCAGAGTAAAGTAGAAGGGGGGCGGGCAGTGGGGCAGAGTAAAGTAGAACCAGCCTCCATTCACCCTCTAGCCCTCCGGGGAAATTAAATCCAATATATACTTGAGGTACCATCCTTTAAAAAAAAAAAAATCCCATCAGCATCTAATGGGCTTAATTCATTTCTAAATGAATTAAGGAAAATTCAGGAAAATTCATTTCTAAAAATTCTCTATTTCCCTTCTAGTCTGGTTCTCTGTTTAAAAAGGGCAGGTAAAATGAAAACTTAACAAGACTTATTATTTTTGTTCCTTAAAAACTGAACTTTGATGTTAATCTAGAAGTCCGAATACATGTAATAATAGCCCTCTGTTCAATCTCCTGGATATTAAAAAAAATTTCCAAGCGCACTACCATCCGTTTGAAGTAGTGAGTCCCAGGTAAATCACAGACTAACATTCATGAAATGAAGAAACGGGGAAGGAAAGTGGTGGGGAAAGGATGCGGGAGCACCCCCTCCAGCAGGATGGCATAGTTTAGAGGAGAAAGTATGCTCAGCCCCGAAGTTGAAACATCTGCTAGATGTACTTTTCAACGACTATCTTTGCTAACTATGAGACAGGCTCACTCTCCACTGTGGATCCGGAACTTTCAAGAAAAACGACCACGCCCCCCCTAAAAAAGATAAGACCGTTTGTTTTAAGCCAAGTCTGCCTCCAGGTGAATTGGTTGTGTTTGCTTGCGCTTACTCTGTTGCTATGAAAAGCAGAAAGGAGTTCCGCTTGCACCCCAGGTGGGGAGTTTGAGAGGGAAACCTGTGAAGTTGAAGTTTCTCACAGTAGGCAGAACAGTCGCTGTGCAGCCCAGGCCCATCTCAGGGTGCACTGCTTCACAGCTACACTGTAAAGTGTTAAAAATCCTCCCACCCACCCCGGAATATATATATATGTATATTAAAAAAAATCCCCTGTCCATCTCTCAGTACACAAAAGGACCTCATCACACTGCAAAAATAGCAGTACCCACTTTGGTCAATTAAAACAAACAAACAAAAAAAAAAGCATACATTATTTTTTTTTTAAATCTGTGTACTTACCTATAATAACCAATACAGCTAAAAGCACTACCTACATAGGCAAAACTTGGTATTGCATAATTCGTATAAATTTGAAATCCCTCCCCCCCAAATATTAATTGGAAGATGAAAAACATGAAAGGTTAATAGAAAAAACACCAAAATACTGAAAATATTGCTGGTCGATTACAATTTTTAAGCGGCAACTATACACAGCCATGATATGCTTTATAAATGTGAGATAAAGGTATAACTGTCTAAAAAATCCATGATGTCACACATTTTTCTTCGTCTGGAGTACAAAATATTTTGTCATAAAAATGGTAAAGATTTAAAATGATAATAAATGCAGCAAAACAAGTGTAGTGATGTCACTTTTTTGTGTTTTTTTGTGTTTTTTTTGTTTTTTAGATTTCAAGGCAAGGCACGTAATGTGGACATTATATCTTCGTGCAAATTAGGATTACTGGAAAGAGTATTTTTAATTAAAATTTTAAGAGACATAGAGGCAAAAATGTGTCTGCCCATGCACACCACAGATCTGTCAATACAAGAAATTTGTTGAACAAGGCTAATGTCTGAAAGCACCATGCAAGTATTCAGCACCCTGATTACATTTGTTTTCTCAAGAGTGCATTTTTATATCCTACACCCTGGCGTTCCCAGTTTGTAAACTGTAAGCTTTACCCTTGTGACATGGATTTGCCTGCCTCTTTGTCTCTAGAATGCAGATTTTATAGAACCTTTTGTACACCCTATGGGTTCTTGATGCAACCAGTAATTTTAAATAAATAAATTCTACCTCCAAGGAGGCTGCAGCTAAACCAACATAAGTGCTGTGTTTTCATTAATTTTTTTTTTCCTCAAGCACATGATTTGTCTTGATTTAATGCCTTTTTACTGCCCTCAAAAACTGAGGCGAAAATAAATTCGTTCAAAATTATTTTAAATTCTTTTTAATCCCCTCAATTTAGAGTCCAAGGGCTGAAGGACTTATAATCATGATTCCCCTTTAGATATAAATTTATAAATTGCACTTGCCTCTGTTAAGTGTTTCTTTTGTGGGGAAACTATTATATTAATTTTTACTGTTGCATGCAGAGATAACACTTCACCTACATAGAGGCATTTCTTCCATAGAGCCTTTGTGTTCAAACTGTTTTTTTTTTCCTTTTTTCTTTTTCTTTTTTTTTCTTTTTTTCTTTTTTTTTTTCTTTTTTTTTTTAAGATTTCAAACTGGGTTACACACTGGAAAAGGCTGGGTTAAGGGCCAAAATTTAATAAATCTGTACTGATAACTAAAGGCTACAGAGATTTCATATATATTTTTTTTAACTTTTAGAAATCAGAGTGCTTATAAAATGGCTGGCTCATGGCTCTGTCACCCAGCACTTCTGATGCCGCCTCCTAGCCTTAGTTGGTGAGATAACCAGGAATAGTGATTCCATGCGTAAACAACAAGAATACTAAACCAATAAAACTAGCTTATCATGCAAATATTAAGGCATCTAGAAAGTCAGTTAAAATATATTGTCATAGAGACAGAACATCTATTTCCCAGCGGACTTCATGTAACAAAGGCTACTTTGCAGGGGCTGCGATCTACCATCAGTGAAATATCATCGACCCTTTTTATGTCATTACAGTTTCAACCTTAAGGGAATTAGTGATTGTAAGTGCTGCGATTGCTGGTCTATTATCTTCTTTCTTCAGTTTCTTTCCTTTCTCCCTTTTTGTTTGTTTTGTTTTGTCCAGTCTTCTCTTTTCCTTTTTTTTTTTTTAATTTCTTAAACTAGTGTTGTATTTCATGTTTCCCTCAGTTGCTTGTTTCTGCTTGAAGGAAAGGTTCTCCGATTATGTTCAAACCGTAATTTTGGACATTTGCCGGTAGGATGGGTGTCCTATTTGATACTTGGAAAGGAACCAAGCTAGCCCAGGTACCAGGACTGTTGGCAGGAGAGGGGCAGGAGGGAAGGAAGAGAAAAAGAAAAAATACAATGTTACTCTACAGCAATATTAGAAATATAAATTCCATAGGCATCAAATTACTACAATAGCTTTTTTCCAAATTGCAGTTTAATATGAGATACATGTGCTAAATTATAAACATTATACGTATGTAAGCTACATGGTCTATTTCTTTCACGGATGGTAAGACTAATTGTGAAAAAAACTCGAGTAAGACTCATCCATAGTTATTAAACTCTGATTGAGGATACTCTTCCTAAAATACTTGGTCTACTTTGATGTAAATATAATATGATTTTTTGTCAAAAAAAAAAAAAGAGAAAGAAAAGAGCAAATCTACAACAGTGCCAACATACTTTGCAAGCAATACTCTGATCTTGTTTTAATTCACCAGCAATTGTGATGTATTTCCATTTTTCACCTGCCTGTCGGTTGAATAAAATTGAAAGCCATAATGAAAGAGATTTTTTTTTTCCCTTCACAATAAGAGAAAATACATTTTTCGGAAGGCCAGTGCATAATGTGTAGTTGGAAGCTGACACCAGAAGCCAGGGCATCCCCTGTCCCTCCACATCAGTCATGTCTCCACATCCCAGCTGCTGTGAGTTTGGGAGTCTGGAGAGCAGCCTGGGAGAAGCCCCACAGGGAGGGAGTAAGCAGAGGAGGGGCTTGCCCCTCTCCAACCAACTCTAATTTCACCGATGTTGTATTTGGGGCTGTATAAAACAAAAACAGTTCAAGAAACAGTTCTCTAATTGCTACTGGCATAATCTCTCATTAAACAAGTATCATACAGACGAAAATAACACGACAGCTACATGTCACAAAACAACCCCATAACATACATTCTGGGTATACCTAATCAGATGCATTATTTGTTTCAACATTCAACTAGGAACTAATGTCAGCTAAGTAACAGCTGCATAAATAATCATGAAACAAGAAAACATCCAACTGACAATTCCATACCCAGTTTTGTCATCGTCTGGCATGGAAATACAACTTCAATGTTTTAAATTTAATTTACCCTTTAAATTTAATTTATATCCTTTTCTTTACTTTTGGAGCCATGAGGTGAGATGGATTCTACTATGGTAGGTATCAAGCTAGACACCCTCATTTTTTCATATTTAAATTCCAAAGGTACAAAAACCTTTATGGAATATTACCTTGAAGGAACAATTTTCCTACCTACTCCCTCTACCCCCCAAAAAGAAAAAGCTTGGATTAAAAAAAAAAAAGAACTTGATATGTAACTTTTTACTCTCATGACACTTTTAAACAAATAAAGAGGCTTATTATTACGTCTAGGTACATACTTCTGAGTTAATATTTTAACAGAAAAATATTCACAGTGACCTTTTATGCTAAAGGGATTTTGTGATTAGAGTATGAGATCCATAACAAAGTCCATTTCTCTTTCTGTTCTCCATCTAATATAGTAAATGGTACATGGTAAGTGCTCAGTAAATTTTTTTGATTAACAGGCAAATCAATTAAATATTCCAAATCACACCCAACTATATATTTTTTAAAAGTGTTGCTCATAATCACATAATTTCATGAGTACATTGCAATTTGGCCCCTATAATAAGAAAATAGGCATCTCTGAACTTAAAATTAGAGATGTTTAGTATTAACAAAAATTAACTATGCAGGAAAAATCGTATAATCCTTGAAACAAAAAATTCAAATAAAAAGATATGTCATTATAGGATAAAAAATCATAATTCTATAGAATAAAAAGTTGTTATTGAAACCTTTTCTAAGAGACTTAACTGTTTTCACATATTTCTCTCTTCCCACACACATCTTCAACAATTATTTCTGCATTTTGCACCACTGATTGGGAAGAGTGTTACGTGATGCATCATGAAACATTTTCCCTCCACTGTCCTACTGCACTTGATTACATAGTACTTCTATATAGCACTACCTCATATCATAATTATCTGTATCTATGATTATCTTACTCACTGAAAGGTAAGATCTCTAAAGAAAATGACCTTATCTTATCAATCCTTATTGCTGGCCATAGCTGATGCTAATTATTTCTAAACAAATAAATGACAAAAATGGATCTCCATTATTTTTAACCTAAAGCAGGGAGCATGTATACAAAACAAAAAGACTAGCTCAGATTGATAATCCTTGACAGTAAAAGAAAATGTCAACGACAAGTAAATAACTTTGCAAAATTAATGAGTCCCAAATTAAATGGGCTCTAGGAAGTCATTTAGAAACTGCATATTTTAGGAAAATAAAGTGTATTTTAATGCTTGAAAATAGATGTGGCTCCTTAAATGGAGAAGTCTACTGATCAATGGCAGAAAAGACAGGAATTCAGGGTTTATTTTGCAATAGCTTTCTTACTCAGTTCTTTAGAAGAGACATGTATTGTTAGTTTATGGAAAATTCTTCATAAAAATACATAGATGCTAGTGACTAACAGGACTCTTGCTGCAGAAGAGCTAACAAATTCAATTTAGATGTTTATTTAAACCTTTCAAACCTCCCATGCTACATGATGACCACGTCAAAATTGCAGTGTGTGATATATTTGTCAATACTGTTTATGAACCTTTGGGGGAAAATAAATCTCAGACATTAACACTATGCAGGCCCCATATATGAGTTTACAAGTCTCTTATTGCCAATCTGGAGGTTAAATACAGAACTGTAAGGCACAGACATTTTTTAGAGCTTTTTGGTAGTCCCGTTGAAAAAAAAACTGGTAAAACTAATTCAAAGATTATGATAACAGTGCAAAGAAAAATGTTTAACCAAACAAAATAACTTAGATCATTTCATTTCTAAAAGACAATGCCTCAAATCTCATAGTTTTTCAGGTAAAAATTTAACAGTGCTTTTTACATATCAACTCTCTCTACATAAGTCAATGTCAATGATTGCCAGCATGGATAAAATAAACACACTTTCATATTTATGTACATATACAACTAGTTACATGTAAAATGCTTAATCATTTTAATTTCTAATAGAATGAAAATTATATGGATAACCTTATGTTCAATCCAATAATCTGTGTCTCTGTCTATTAAGAGATGAGAGTCTCTCAATTGAAAGATTTGAAAATATTCAAAGTCAAATTAAGCTACTTCAGCAATATATCTTCAAACACTCATTTACTTGGTCTTCATTACATTTTCCATTGCCAAATCACCTTTTTTTTTTTTTTTTTTTTTTTTAAGGCAAACAGAAGATGAGCATGACTGAAAGTTGAAAGCACATCTTTAAAAAATATTGGGCTTCCCTGGTGTCGCAGTGGTTGAGAGTCTGCCTGCCGATGCTGGGGACACGGGTTCGTGCCCCGGTCCGGGAAGATCCCACATGCCACGGAGCGGCTGGGCCCGTGAGCCATGGCCGCTGAGCCTGCGCGTCCGGAGCCTGTGCTCCGCAACGGGAGAGGCCACAACGGTGAGAGGCCTGCGTATTGCAAAAACAACAACAAAAACAAAACAAAAAATATATATATATACCTGCCATACTAGTAAAAAGAGAAAAGAATACAAGTACTTCGTGGAAAATCAGGCACAAAAAAAAGCCCCAAATATTTTGACAACACTTTAACACAAAGCAGAATTCACCCAAGTGACTTCTACTCTACGTACGCTCTAAGTATATAATGAGATATTTCATTAAAAATAAAATAAAGTTAAATAAAAATTACAGGAAAAATTAATACATCTGATATCACAGATCATATTTTCATGTGATTCTGATCAAATGTATGATGTGGCTGCCGCCCCCCCCACCAAAGGAAAGAAACAAACAAACAAATTACTTTGACCTTAAGATGCATTAATGGTAGGTGATGGTACGGCTTCATTTTATACTGATCAGACTATCTCAGAAGCATTGTGTTTCTTCTAGGCATTGCTCTTCAAGAGAAACAAACTCGATGGCATTTCTTTGGTGAAGAAACTCACCAAATCATGTCATTTGAGGAACATTAAACGGAAACAGGGAAGACATGATAGTTGAGTTGAAAAGAAACATAGACTTGTTCCATACGGTTCAGGTAGACAGAATTAGTGTAAAGGCAGAAACTTCCAGAAGATCCCATGCTGAGGGCCTACTATGAACAAGGTGCTATCTTGGGTGTTTTACATATGCTATGTCACTTAATTTTCTCAGTGAACTCTTGAAATTGCCATCATTATCCCCTTTTCACAGATGAGAAATTTGAGGCTTAAACTCATCCAAAGTTACCCACCTAGATCTCAGATATGAATCAGTTCTGATTCCCATGGCCATTTAACTATTATACTGCTTCCCTGGGAAGTTAGACGTTGACCAAACATTCAAAAGAACTTTTGAACAGAGTCTTCTGAAGGCAAAATGTATTTGCTTCAGGAGACAATGAATTTCCCACGCCCCACACAGCTGGCTAGTGCTGCAGCAGACTTGTGCACAGAGTATGTGATCGGTCTGGGTGATCTAGCAAATCTGAAATTTGATATATCTATCTCCTTTGAAAACAAAGCTAGTTGAGAGTGACGTTACGGTGAGGATTAAGGAGGAAGAAGATACCTCCTTCTTCTTTTTAAAAATGATACACTATTTATATATTTCTTATCCGGGACAAATTGGATAAAATGGCTAGTCTTTGCATCTACAAGGAGTAAAGAGACTCTGTACCTTTCAAAGAAAGAAACTGAGAAAACTCCTCTGGACAAGTCAACATTTGACTTGGTTGTGCTTTATAAAAATTATGCATTCTGTGACTGTGTATTCTAGGCCAAAAAGGGTTGGGTCCTTAGCTTTTAACTTGGTACCCACTCAAGAACCATGGCGTACCAAATAAACATATATGGAGTCATAAGTTTAGTAAAGAACCAAAGTCAAAGGCTTCCTTCAACTATTCGTCCTGAAATAAAAGCTAATTGAAGAATGGCAAAATTCATTTATTACTAGTCTGTGTGCCTCTGATAATGGGTTGGGCAACCCATTTGTCAAACATTTTATGAAACGTCAAAGTATCCAGTGTACTAATACTTTTCAGGGGAGTAATCATATCACCCGTTCAGATTTTACAGACTGACTTAATCATAAGACTACCATATTTGCTTTAAAGATAGCAAGTACTCTTTTAAGAAGCTTAAAAAAATATTACGGGAATGAAGCACCAAGAATTGTATATATTCATACATACCTCAACTGTACCAGTAGCCACATTACTTATAGATAGCAATAAAAATAAGCAATGGCCCAGAAAGCATGGAAAATAAATTAAATAAATACCTTAATTTAAAAGCAGGATTTGCCCTTAATTCCACTGTACCTGTTTCAAATACCCCCAAGAAGGAAAGTTTATTATTTCCTTGGCTAAACATTTCTAATTTTGTTACTATAATATGAACACACAGGTATTAGTATCTCTCCCAAAATGCACAATAAAAAATTTTGCCTATTAATAGCTAAAATCTACCTGGAAAAACCAATCAAGGGCAGGCTAATTAAGTATTAAGTTAGAAACCATGCTGTCCTGGATGTGTGCATTTGGACTGGCGGCTTATTTCAATATAACACAAATGCTGCAGACTGTGTCTTATGAAAAAATGCTCCATCAGACCAGGGGAAGGAATATATGGGTAGTATTTAAGTACCCATATATTTAGGAATTATTACATAAATTATTATACATAAAGAATATATCTAAGAATTCATTAATGTATTAGAACAAAGAAAATGGTACTTATTAAATATACTGGTTGCTAGCACTTACCTAGTGTGTGCATTTGCCAGGCACTGATCTACGTGCTAGACCTACTTTAAAGCTTTCAATCCTCATAATACACTTATGAGAAAAGTATCATTATTATTCTGACTTTACAGATGAGGAAACTGAAGCTGGGAAGTTGTGTCTTGCTCAACCCCTGCTGCTGTTAGATTGTAGAAGCCAGGATTTGAAATCTAGCAGCGTGGTTCTAAAACCTACATTCTTACCCACTACACTTCACCTAATCTCCCTCTTCTGTGAAACACACTACTTACATTACTAAGCAAGAATTCATATTATCCTTGAATTATACAAGAGATTCTATGAATTGAGGCCCAAATCATTTAGGCACACTGAAATTCCCAAAGAATATAACTTTTGAGTCCAAATTTCAACACAAATACCTGTATTTTATTTATCCAATTCCAGATCCTTTTCTGCTGAAGGCAATATTTACCTTTTTTGATGTACATACAGACGTGGCTGTATGTCAGTAACTTGCTTGTTGCGTTCCACTTCTGATGCAGCTAGACTAGAAGTGAAAGTGCTTTACACAGGTCTTGGGTTTCTTCAATTTATTTCCCCCATTTTTAAGTATCATTATTGCCATCGGAATGATCCTATTTGCATGCAAGATGATTTCTACTGATTATTACTATTTGTAACAATCTGTATTGGAAAGCTCCCTGGCCGGCTCTTACCTAACTGCAAAGTACTCTTGTGGGCTCTCTGAGAAACACCAAATATCATAAACTGCAGGTGTCTCAATGGAATTATTCTAACTGCAAGCAACAGCACTTCATAGTAATGAAAGAGAAACATATCTGTTCCTTAACTAAGTAGGTAAATAGCCTGCTTTATTGCTACTCCTTGGGGACCAACGATTTTGAAAATAACATATCCAATCGGTAGGCCATCAAAGCTCATTAATTTATATTCAGTTGTTTCAGGTGGGTTTTGTTATCAGGGCATGCTGGATTAGTGTTAACTTTACTGTGTGTGAGTACTAGCATTTTCTAAATAAAATAATGGCATATGCCAGTGAAATATGTCATCCAGTGCAAAGCACAGGGCAAGAAGAGCCTTTATGTATGGGGCCACTGCAGCTAACTACCTAATGTGTACATTATAATGTCTGTACTCTTTTAGTAAACAGCCCTTACAAAATCCTAGAAGACCCTTCAACAAGGCAATCTATATACTTGAAAGTAATAAAAACTTATTTCCTTAAAATGTTTACTTTAGACATAAGTAGGAAAAATACTCTTCCCCTGAACAGGCCAAATTAAAAAAAGAACCCTAAAAACTGTGTTCCATATTTTTCATGTTTTAGAACTGAAAATGGAAGATAGAGATTTACTATGAAGATGACTAATTGTAAATAAATTACAGTACACAGACGCATATGTATCTAACAAGCTATGTAGCTGTGTGAGGTTTTAGCCAAATAAAAATATAGAATTATGAGGCTCAAAGTAGCGATTTGATCTCCTCCCACAGACTGCACCACAGCGGAGAATCCTACGCGTGGATTTCCATCCTCTTTCTCTAGTCTGTATTCCTTTCTATCCCCGGGCTCCTTTTCAGTGCTATTGTTACAAGTGCTACAGCTCCCCTTATTAGCATATGTGAGTCTTCAACAGCAGACAAAATTCCCTACAAAAATAGTGCTTCCAAATAGTGCCTTTCACTAGAGAAAATCACCCAAGGCATACCAAATTAAATAGAAATGTAAGTTTTATACAAAAGCAGAATGTGATTCTTTCCCAAATGATTTTCACTGAAAAGCAAAAATCAGTGTTATTTGCACAATTTCACCTCTAAAGGACAGAACATTTTTGTCTCAGAATTCCTAAGCATAAAATCAAAAATGATTAAGGAACTGAACATGTTTTTATGTTATGTCTGCTACTCTGTTCACATGTGCAAAAAAACCTTCCTTCTCATAAAACAAAAATTAACAAAGGAGAGAATAATTGTAGCTGTCTGCAATTTCTGAATATTCAAAATTTGTGTTCTTCAATTTCTTGAACTTTTTCTCCTTTTGTAATTTGTCATTACGTTTATTATCACGTTTACTCATTCATATGCTTTGTTATCTCAGTAAATATGACTGAACATTCACTGTATACCTTCTAACAGCACTAGCAAACATGAGAATCAAAAAGTAAGTTACTAAAGGGTGCGCTGGCCACTGACAGAGCTGATTTCTCAGGGAACTAATACATATGTAAATATGGTACTTTCCATGAAACATCTTCAAATCAAGGAGGTGTTTAATATACTTCTTTCATTGCAAAGGGTTAATCAGCAAGGTTTACATTTGGGAATTTTCGGCATCATGTTCCTCCTTCTCCCGCAGTACAGCCAAAAATCATCTGACAGGAAACGTAAGATTAAGTTTGTCCTACCTAAGCGAACAAAGAGTGCTCTGAACAGGCCACTGGTTTACTGCAGAGCGGGAACTTTTCTAATCCTGCTGGAATCTGCAGCGCTGCTCAGAAAATATCGCGGAAAAAGTTGTTTTCTTTCCTCTAACATCTTGTCTCTGGGTCATCCCATTTTGGTCACACTGCAGATCCTGCTGCTTCTCCCATAAAGGTTAACTTAAAGCTCCAAACATAATCATGTGGAAAATGGACATTATTGATTCCTATGGTCCATTGTTCCCCTATCCTAAGTCCCTGAAGTTCAAGTTCAATCTGGAATTACATCATGTCTGGTTTCTCCTGGTTACCAGACGGCTTGAGACGTGACCACGGCTACAGAAAAAACAAACAGCCTTCTTCACGCTTCGGCTCCCCTATCGATTCAAACGTAAACTTTTTTTCTTTCTCTCAAGTATGCTTCAAGTATGGAGCATGGTTAATTTAGAGATTAAGCTCCAAATTAGATTATCTAATGGCATCTTAATGGATTGCTGACCCATTTCCTGTGGGATGGCAGCATGCAAGTCTGGCTGGAATACAATTAATTTCTTAGGAAGTCTTCTGAAGAGTTTCCTAGATAAAAAGGAAACGCTGTGTTGTGCAAATCTTTCTTTACAAACGGAGAAAGTTAGGCAAAACTGCAACAAATCCCAATGTATTTTTCAACAGCCAGATTACAGATACTGCGTGTGTGTAAACACCAGATAAAGATCATTTTTAAGAACGATCACATTTAAATTTTTGATTTCATAACAGGTACAAATAATTTTTATGTAAATGGAGAAGTAATTCTTTTAAATAGAATATCCAAGTACAAAGAACAACGCTACTTAGCAGCCCTGGTTCCCAAACAATGATCATGTGCAATTTTGGCTTTTGCAACTCCCCTCCTTGAAGGGGATTCTTCCATTCATCTACCTTATCAGCATTTCTATCATAGTCCCAGAGTGGTTCTAGGGGCCCAGAATGGTGTGTAAAAAGTTGAACATTTTGAACACACTTTAGAGCTGACAGCTGAAAAGGAAATTCAGCACTCTGAGAATAAAGCTCCCCCCAGGAACTCCAGGAACAACCCAGCTGTTGTACTGTAGTTATGTGTCAAGATAACAAACTGAAAGCAGGAAATGCCAACCTAGTGAATTTGTAGGGATGGTCTAGGTATAATGTTGAAATACAGGTTAACTATTAGCATTACGTAAAGCCCTTTAATTACATATTACCCTTATCATACATGTGCCGCATGTATACACACATATGCACATGTGTACACGCATGTACACACATACATGGCGCACATATACATATGTTTACATACAAACATAGTTTGCACCACAATATTGAAAATTATTTTGTTTAAATATTCATTCTTGAGTCGTTGAGGACATATATCTTATAAAGAAAATTTTATGGACAAAGCAGTGAAAATGGTACATGGTTGAGGACAGGGTTATGCAAACAGGCTTAGATGTATGAACTGAACGCTATTACTCCTTCTTTTTTTGCCCTCCTTCTCCTGACCAACCAGATTCAAATAATCTTTACTGGCTGCTAAATTTCTCCTGAGAAATCAAACAACTCTCTAGAATTGCAGTAATAAACGACAATTTCTTACAAAAACATGTGTAAAGTAACTACAGAATGAAGTATTCAACTCATAGAAAGGAACTGCTAACACATGTAACATGGAAAATGGCTGATAAAAGTCTCTTCGGTGCCATTCAATTATGGCATCAGCAGAAACACAAAAATCCCTCCAATTATTTCAGTAAAATCTTCATTTATTCATTATTTCAGAGGCTGAGCAAATGGTTTGTGTAAACATATCCTTCAGTAACACACACATGTTTATTTTAGCCATCTGAAGGCTGCTGCTATGTTTATAGAAGCCATCAGACACATACAGCCACTCACTTGTGGCTTTGCCTTTTCTTGAAAGGGGTGAAGAGGGAGAAGAGGGAATGAAACAATAAATCCAGTTTCTCTTTTGCATAAAGCACTACCTCCAACGTTTTTAAATAACTTCTGTTTATGTTATTCTTGGACTGTCCTTTGGCTTTCTTGTTCATTCAATTATATTGCTCTTTCATATTTGCTAGTACAAGCTATGTTCTGGCTATAGTTTCAAGAAAGAAAGCCAGTTAGGGAGTTAACTGCTGTATTTGTTTATACCCACGTAACTCACATATGTAGCAGTGTAATTTGTCCACATCAGAGGACAAAGCACAGACACAACAGTACCCTTATGAACAACATAAGCAACTCATCATCACCTATTACCCGGCTAAGAGCTGAGCCCCTCCAGCCTCAAGCAGAAGTAAGCCCTCCACCAAGGGATTTCACTCTGGGTTGACTGCAGTACGTGACCTTTGGGTTAGAAAACAATTCACATTTTCAAGACGCAAGCAACACACACACACACACACATACACACAAATGGCTCACAAAATTCTAAGGTCAAAACAACAGAACACCTTCAGGGTTGCAACTTAATAAGTCTGTGAAAACTTTCCAACGGAGTCAGCTTTGGTTCCGAAGAGAATGTTTATACATTGGGGGTGGGGGACGTGTGGAGAGGGAGGAGGGTGGAGGAAGTCTTCCAGTTTTGATTATACTCACTCAGCTCCCTCAGCACTGCCATTTTCAGCCCTGAAGAAGGAGCTGCTTTGACATGGAAACACCTCTACAGAAGGATGGGCACAAGGCAGAAAAGGGGGCGACCATGGACAAGTGATTATACGAAGAAGGTAACGGTAGCTAACAACAATCAAAACAAAGCAAAACCAAAACACCTTCTTTGCTTTGTCCTTTGCTACCACAAAGTCTCCAGGGATTGCCTTTTGTTCAAAACAAAAAGCAACAACCACAACCAAAATAACGTGATATTTTCTTTATTCCATTAGGACAAAGGCAAATGATTTAATTCTCTGGTTGAATAGACATTTCTCATGTATTTTTAATTTATTCAGATCATTCTAAAGTTGCAGCAGTGCCCTGAAGATTTCAGATGTCTGTTATCTGCCTTAAAAGTAGTAGTGTTACAGACATTTGTGATTTCTTTTTTCAATATCTTTTCTAGGAAAAAAAAAACAACTACTGAGTTTCCTAAATAACTATAAGACACACACTATAAACCATGAATAAATTATGAATATGTTATGCCACAGACATGACCTATTTTATGATCAAATATGGACTCCACGTGTGCCTATTTTTGATAAGTATAACAAAGCAAAGCAAATTCCTGTCGCATCTGAGCACATTTACTCTGAACTGTATGATACTCGGATTTTAAGAACGGTGAGGGTCTGTATCAGTCACAGTGTGTCTGGGACTGCCCACCACAGAGATTCAATAAATACCTGTTGAATGTATGAACGTGATGCCTGCCGTTATCAATTATGTGCCCTCTGAATCATGATAAAAAGGGAAGAAACAAACCAAAAGCTACCTTCGTCAAGCTTTTTGAAGCACTAAGGCCATTCTACATATCATGTCCTGCTAATCCAAAAAAATTATTTTTGAGAGAGAAAATAAATCTTAACTACATGAAGTCCATTTTTTTTTTTCTGATTGTGACCTGAAACTGATGACCACACCACTTTTTCACCAAGAAGATGATTTGTAAGATGAACAATGCTCTCCTAAGAACTGAGTTTAGTCGTCATATTAATTCACTCCAATACCTGTGTTCTGTGGTGATTCACTGTCCACTCACCTTTTCCTTTTGGGGATAACAATGTTTGAGTTGAAACATCACTACGAACTAGGTACAGTTATAGTTTAAGTCTTCAATAATTTATATCCTTATTTCGCTTTAATGTACTTTAGCAATACTACCCAATTTTAGATAAGTAAATGTCAATCAGTAATCCACAGATTGGGAAGTTCACACAGCTATAGCTACATTTAAAAACACAAGTTCTTTCCATCTGACTTGCAATTTTTTCTAAATATATTAAGGCTTGTATGTAGAAATGGGCCATTTAGCCAACCAACAGAGCATGGAATATAAGGATAAATAAAATTAGATCCAAACATTGTGTTATCAAGTTGAATCAAATTAAATTTTAAAATACTTACTAATAAAGACTATTTAAATAAATAGTTTATCTTCTTTCATTGAGTTTATCTTCTTTTTTGTAAGTATATATTGTATTTTTTCCAAATGGAGGAATAATACAAGCTTCGTGGAAAAAAATCAAAAGAGGTAAAAATGTACACATTTTAAAGAGGATGTTATACTAATCTTTAAAAAGAGGAAAAGTCATATGGTATTCATTTCAGGTAGTGAATTAATAAAAAGTCAACAGGCTTTTAAAACAGAATCCAACTAATTTTCTTAATTTTTACCTGAGGAAAAATGTGGGCATTTCATTAATTTCATTCTTTGAAACTTTACTCTTCAGCAGTTTCTATGAAGCATATGGAGATGCGCAGCACTTTTACAACTGATACCCAAGTATGTACTTTTAACACAGGGATGCTTAGTAAAGAGAGGATGACAGTCATAACACAGTTTGAAAATTATGTTGGCTCTACTTTTGTTGAACTCCTTATGGGATTACCTCACTCTCTTCTGTAAATTTTTATCTCATTACATAAGATTATACCATGAATTTTAATCATTTAATTTGTCAATTTGACACAATTTATTCTTTACTGAAATAATTCATAAGAAGCTGAATTAGCACTACTTACTTTCTAAAACCAGTACGTGAGACAATATCAAAACTGGTTTTGAAAATGAAGTTTTAGAATGATTTTCTCAGCCAACCAAATAAAGTCAGCTCTCAGTGATTCACATCAATGTATAAAAAGAAGCTAAAACTTTACTTAAACAAAATTCCTTCTCTAGCTATTGATTCCAACAATCCCCCCACTCCAAAATTCATGAGTGTTGCTAATAACAGTTAAATTGACTGATTTGAAATTTTTCTTTTAGTTAGCTTTTTCCCTCTGAGAGGGGAGTAAATGAATAGTAAAATGGCTTAAAGTTAACAGTAAAGAAAAAGAACTGAAATGAGAAGAAACTATAATGTGAAAACCCCATGCTTTTTCCTCAGACAGCTGAAAAAAAATCTTCCCTAAAATTGTGATTTCATTTTTCAGTTCCTAAAATCTAAGTGTCAAATCCCCTCCTCCCCACCTCCCCCCACTATTATAAATCGTTTACAACATTTGACAGCACTTAGGAATTCCAGTCACCAATTAGCATATGCTCTAATCTCCAATTAATTTGAAGTTGCATCTAAATGAGAAATAAAGAAAGAGGGTAGGGAGAGAAGGACGATATAGCCAAAACAACTAAAATTTTAACATATATATACTTTCTGTAAAGCTAGTTAGAAACAAACACTATAGCTCATGTAATTTTAGGTGTAAGTGTAGGGTTGGAAATAATTAAAATGTTACCTTTGCCAAGTAATTCCCAATGTATCCTCACTGGTACTGGGGTATAAATGCCTGCCGTTTTGATTCATGGTCCAGTCACAAATCCTCAGCTGTCAATTGAAACCTAGCAGTCAGATATGGATCGAGCAGTACTACAGTTTTTAGTATTTAAATGAACACATGCAAACTAGTACTGTACATGGCATTAACCTTACTTTCCCAAGAGGCAACTTAAAAAAAAAAAAAAAAAGAGCAAAAGAAAACCTTACTCTGAAAAGCAAGATTCCTAGACTGTTTTTCAGAAAAAGCTATTGCAATATGCTTCTCTATTAATTAAAGCATACAAGAGAAATGAGTGCTTAGAACATAACAATTAGACATTAATTAGAGTACAAAATGTGCTGAAATAAAAGCAAACGTTAATGTTCAATAGAGAGAAATATTTTAGAAAAAAAATTTTAAAAGCTTTTAAAAATATGTAACATACCAAATAATCTGCACTGAGTAAAATAATCAATAACTTTTAAGCATGCAGTTTGCAAAACACAGAAGACATGCAGTTTAGAGGAGAAGGGTCCCACCTTATGAACATCCTCCCTAACTTATGTTTAGAAGCATCAAGGGATTCAGTTTTAGATGTTTACTAATTTTGTTTTATTCAAAGTGGCTTTTTTTTTTTTCCAGACAGAGTTGATAAGAGTTTCTACTTTTATTTTAAACTCAGAGTAATGGCATTGGAAATACTTTACCACATCTGAATAGAGTGAGGAATGCGCTGAATACAAGCTGAAACGAATTCTTCCCAGATCTCCAAATCATCAGCTCTGCCCTTCAGAGGTTGTTCCAGTAACCCTATCCAGCTCTGTTTGGTTAACAGCTGCCCTACAGTGCTAGCAGATTTATTGAAAAGATATATTGCTTATTTTTATCCTTAAGAAAGTAAACTTATCTGGCTTTGGGGGGAAAAAACACACTAGAAAATCATGGGTTTTAATCTGTAGAGAGCTATGCTGTAAATTAACTGAATCTTGCATTGAAAAGATGACTTATTCAAAGCAGTCCACTAAACCTTGTTTGCTGCTTTTCAGTAAGAATTTCTAGAAGATGATGATTGGAGCCAAAGTCCCTTTAAACTCATGATAAGTTATTTTAATCCTTTCTGATAACATTATGGCTAAAAAAAAAATTGGCTATTAAGAATCTTTTCCTTTTAGACTCTAGTTTCTATACACTCTAGGTAATAGTGATTCTGGAGTTTCAGAATATTTGGTTTTGCTCATTTTTCTACAGATCTATGAGGCTCCAAAAACACCACCTACAATTCCCCAAACGTGTATTTTAATTATACTGATATTTCAGGTAAAAGTAATTTTATAAATTAAAGAACTGAAAATTAATTAACCAATCAATTAATTAACTAATTAAAAAGCTGAAAAAATTCCCTTAATGTAGACAGATAGATAGGTTGAAAGATATGTAGATTTTGCTTAGAATACATGTCATAAATAAGCCATATATCAGTAAAGAAATTAAATTAGAATGAAAAATATTCTTAAAATGGACCTTAATGCTTGCGTAAAGGAGAAAATTTTATGGCAAGATTTTTAAAAAGTGCTCAAAATGGAGCATCTCATCAGAAATGCAATGTGATGGGGCAATTTGAAAAATTATTTCTTCAGTAACAGTAGTCAGTTGGCTCCTTCAAAGTCTATTCTTTTCAAGCAATACTATGAAAACAATCTAAAAACAGTTCAAGAAGCTTGGCTTCGTATAAAGATTACCTTAAGGACCACTCATAGATTCTGCTCTAGTCCTAGTTTTGAGTCAAGTAAACATTCTGAAGAAGGGGGGCAGAGTAGAGCAGAGCTCTAGGCAGAGCACATGTTAATTCTGCTAATAATTAATTTCAGGTTAGTTTCTATGAGCCTCTCAGGTTATATTGGAGAAATTTTCATAAAGAAAAGCTATTTTCACAAAGCCAGGTGACCTAAATATCACTCACTGATTGGCTTGTTGTCTCCCAGACAACTGGAGACACTGTTGTCTCCTTGGAAGAATGCATATGTAAATCAGTTAGTTTTTTGTTGTTCATGTTGCTAATTTTTTGTTTGTTTCTTTGTTAATCATCCCTCCAAAATGTCAAGAGGGCTGTCTTTGGCCACCCGGTGAACACTTAAAATCAACATACTTTTGGACTTTTCTCTCCTAACAGTAGTCTCAAAGGGATGAAACCTGACTACAACTATTCATTTTCAACCATACTTAAGGTACATATGATCAAAATATCTTCTCCCAAACAGATAATTATGCTTAAATACAGAAAAAATGATCACTGAGTATATTTAACAATCTACGTGCCAAAGAAATGGGCAGGATATCATTAGTATTGAATTAATTTCCTTTCAGTTACTGAAAATATAAAATAAAATTTCAATTTATTTAGCTATTTAGATTGTGGACTGGCATTGTCAACATTTCCAAAAGTTTCTGAGGAGAAGTATTTATACCTGCTTATATGTTATAACTTACTTAACCAGGTTACTTGACCAAGAGCCTTTGAATTAATAATTAACCTCTTGATTAAGCAAAATTTTAAAGGTGATCGTGTGGACAGGGGAAACAATAAACAATTAAAATAGAAACTGTATATTCACTGAAAATTTCCATGATACTAATTCCTAGTGAAATCAATTCCTAAGAATCTTGTTTGAATAAGATAGTCCTGACTCAGCAAATTTTGAACAGATTCTCAGGTGATGAAAGGTTAAGTGTATTTAAGCTTCTTTTTGGAACATGTTAAATATTCTTGGTATTAGCATAATTCAGAATTCCTAACCAAAACGGATTTTACTTTAGACTTTAAATGTTTAAAATAATAGGTGATAATCTTATTTAAGTTTAGGGTAGTGATTTCTCAATTTCTGTCCTGTGAGAGGGTAGGTGTTATGTAATTTAGCTATCAATTCTTTTTTTAAATTAAATTTTAAATCTTTAATTTTAGGTGGTACATAAATACATGCCTTTCATTAACATAATAATTTTCTGCAAAGCTTCAACAACGCCCTAGTGATTTTTCCAAGTACTTTTCCTCAAAAAATAGGGAGATACTTTTTCCCCCTATAGTAATCAAGTTTAAAACACCAGGGGCAAAGTCGTTTAGAAATTTAGTTTGTTAAAGTTGTGTTTGTAGCAACTCGTACATTTGTAACAATACAGACTCTTTGACAGATCTGATCATATGCACATCCTCACAGAAATGCACACATATAAATAATTTTAATTCTTTAATTTATATGCATCCACAAACATGACATAAGATTGTCTAGAAAATTAAGGTAAATTTTATATTAAAACAATTATGCCCAGATTTCCAAAAGCAAACAGAAGGTGAGGTAAGGAAGTTTAAGATTCTCCTTCAAAAAAGCTATGAGTGAAGGGATGGGGTTGAAAAAATCCAAACTAAGAAAGAAGTGAAGGTAAAGTTTTCACTGCATATGTTCTTAAGATGATGTCCCTAAAATCTCTGGAATGAGAACCTTGTTCTTAGCCCAACTCAATGAGTTTCAGAAAAACAAGCATGGGGACCATCTAGTTTCCCTCAAAAATCTGCCCAAGGGGAAACACCTAAGATCTGGATCATTATCCTTGCCTACAGGACACTCAAATATTCATGCAGGTAGAATCAACATTGCCTGTGATTTCAGAATAAGAGTTTGTTTATTCACAGGACGGGCCTCCATTGTTATTAACACGGGCTTTTGTTAAATGCCTCACAATTAGCTTTGGGAACAAAAGAAAGAAGGTAAGAAAATGTTCTACTTTGCTGGACTCAGCAAACAGTACTAACAGTCCCTTATGATGACAACAGCTTTCCCTTGAACCAATAAACCATTAAACTGTAAACAGAATAATCAACACAGGTAAATTTATCTTTTTGCTTTTCTTTTTTTTAAGCTTACAGGGACCCTCAAGGGAATATCTTGAAAGGTGTGTTTTATATTCTTTTAGGTTTCTTCATTTCTCCAGGTAGCCCCCAAAGAAACAGATTTTTGGGGGGTGGGGGTGCTTTTGGGGGTGGGGTGATTAAAAAGATTAATCCTTCAGGATTCATATTTTCCTCTTAACTCTTAGATTAGTTGATTTTTATTTTATTAATCACCTACCAGAGAGCAAATAAAATGGCCTCTGAATGAAAAGGATGTAGCTTTACTGAACAAACAAAATGGTCAAGATAAAATTGTGATACAGGTGGAGCATGTAAACATATAAAAATGAAAAAGATATTCAAGGTCATCCTGGTACCTTAAAGTTACATCTCATATCAATTTCTGAAAACCGTGCTTCTTGATATTTAATAAACACGGTAGGATTAAGTTAAATGGGTATGCATAGTTCATGAACTAAATAAACACTACTGACCATAAATCATAAGAACTAGAAAATGAAAAGTTTTTGTTTTTAATTTTTAAATGGAGGTTACTTTCATCTGTAAAATTTAAGATTTCAGGGGAACTTGGAGATCATGTAGTTCAAGCTCTTCATTTTCCTTTCCAAGATAAGAATAGGACAGAAAGGTTTAAAGGCCTGTCCAAGGTTAGACATGTCCTGTCATGTCACTAAAACCACACCTCCTGACTCCTAATCCCTGTTTCTCTCCCACGACACAAGTTTGCCTGTCATTATTCTTTTCCTACCCTACTTTTCATGTGCAGCTCAAGAATATTTAAGGCTAAAATGTCTATAATTATAACTCTTCATAATTTCCTTTATTTCCCTGATTCTGCTTAGACCTTCTGAAGTTAAAAATTTCAGAAAAGAAAATTGTCTCCCTTGTGATTGCATTGACTGAAATTTAAGGTTACAGCAAACGATTTTATTTTTATGTTCTCTAGAATAATTTATCTGGATATTAGCCTTTGATACCCAATAAAAGTAAGTGAATGAATGAATGATAAAAGACAGACTTTGGAAGGTTTTTTATTTTATTTTATTTTTTATTTTAAGAACTAGCCAAAAAGCTAAACATTTGCATAGCCATTATTTTGAGTGAAACTTCCTTTAAATGTGTTTCCTTTCCAGCTAGCATATGTGAAAGGTGACCTCTTATCCATTTACATACCTACCCAGAAGTCATGTGATAGGGTTTTACGTCAAGCTGTCAATTATGATAACAGACACAATAAGAACAGCCCAAGTGTTGATAGCCTGCTTCCTGACTTTATTGAAAAGTTTGTTGATAGTCTACTTGTGGCCTTTCAATTGCTTGCCTTTAATAAAAGACTACCTTGCCAGTGGTTTTAAGGTACCTAGCTTTGGCTTTGCCATTTGTCAGGACAAATATTATAAAGGGATTTCAATGAATATCTTAGATAAACAAACATAAAATCGTACAGAGGCAACGTCTTAAAAAGGCCATTGGGTGTAACAGAAATTTTTAGTGTCGTGAAAAGTCCTTTCAAATTCTAGTTTCAAACTTTTATCAAGAAAAGTGTTGAAAACATTTTCATAGAAAGTAGCCCAGTGATTGAAATTGAAATAAGAGCATCATACAATCATGCAAGAGATGTAACATGCGGAAGCCCGGGCACCAGTAAAATCCATGCAACTGTGAGAAGTAATGCAAGGACTTGAGTTGATCAGCCCACTGATTCATTAGCTCTAATAATAAGTAGCATATATAGTCAGGAGATTATAATTTTGAGATTATGAAAACAAGTCTTGTATTTTATAAACTACAGCTGACTTGACTTTGTTGTCTCAGGGAAGGCAAAAGTGACCTCCCATTTGCTCCATCTCAAATCTCAAATCGATATCAAAGGTTAATATGTACCTTAGCCCAACTCAATGAGTTTCAGAAAAACAAGCATGGGGACCATCTAGTTTCCCTCAAAAATCTGCCCAAGGGGAAACACCTAAGATCTGGATCATTATCCTTGCCTACACGACACTCAAATAGTAATAGTATTTGAATAGTAATCAATAGTAATTGATATGAATAGTAATCGAATTACTTCGAATACTAATCTTTTATTTCCAAACAAGAAGCTTCTTAGCTACAAACTTTTTTTCCAACTTGCAATAAGGGTTTTGTAAATATGTTGTACTGATGTATAACAGTAAGGATTTATACTTTTATTATGGCCTTACACTCTAGTATAACGGTGATCAAATTAACTAGACCTTTTTATGTTACCAAACTTTCTATGACTACAAAGAAAGAAGGCCTGCAATTTAGCAAATTTATTATGAGGCTGATCAATATGAAATTGGTGCTAATTCAAGTAAGCTGTCTCATATTTGCCATTTATACTAAAATTGTTAGACTGGATTATACAAAAATTTCTGTATTTTCTAAGCAATACCCAATACTCTGCTATATAATTCCGATATTCTTGGGGAGATGAAATTTAGGAAGTGTGGTTTCTTCACTGCCTATCATAATGAATGTGCACAGTGTGTTCAGGAAGTATAAGGAGGAAAGGAAACACCGCATTTTACTAAACTTCTGTGAAGTTAAGCCAGAGAGGAGGTCCTTGACACTTCTGAAAAAGTTCCAAATCATAAAAAGACATTTCTCAGCAGAGACTAAAGAGTTCGGTTTGCCAAAAACCCACAAGTTCTTCAAGCCACCACACCACCGTCCAAGAGAAAAGTTAAAGAATGAAGTTCCAATTGAAGTTCTGATTTTAAGATTTCCCCCATGCCAATAGTGAATGCACTAAATAAGCCAATCATCTCAAAGACAGTCTAGTTCCAGACCTTGAAAAACACTCAAGATTGAGTTAAGAGATAAAGGGAAACTTCAAAGTTCTGATCAGCTGGCATGAGCTGATTATTATGACTAATTAGAGGACTGTTTTTAATGGAAAATAATCAATTGTTTTAAAGAA
Organism: Monodon monoceros; assembly: GCF_005190385.1. NCBI lineage: Eukaryota > Metazoa > Chordata > Mammalia > Artiodactyla > Monodontidae > Monodon > Monodon monoceros. The sequence goes on along the minus strand of NW_021703782.1, from coordinate 50,173,033 downwards.
ATTTTTTTTGAAATATTCTTCAAGGTTATGTGATTTTATTTTTCAGACTCAAATGAGATATCACATTTAGAATGGCAGTGGAATTCCTGTGTCAGAAAAACTATATTTCAAGGCAGTTAGCAACCAGTAATGATCAGTAATAACCATTATAAAAAGGAGCACAGTGATGTATAATTACTAATAACAACTGCATGTATTCCAAGTTAATGGTTATAAAAGCTTATGCTTTTAGTATTCAGATTTGCCAAAATGAATGTATTACTCTTACCAGTGGAGTACAGGGTTAATTTTAATATTTCCCATCTTAATTTAAGAAGTCAGTGTCCTTGTGTGTTAGGAATAATTATATTGAAAGCTCTGCTTTAGTGTCATTGTGTGGAAAGATTATTTATAAGACAGTCAAAATTATTCAACAATTTTAAATTTATTGTTATCTCTAATTTATGTAGGCTATATTAAAGTTCTTTTCTAAGAAAAAAATAGCACTCAACAATGCACATCAATACTTTTCATAACCTAAAAGGATAAATCTTTATACAGCAGTCGCCAATAAACTGAAGAATGTACCTGGTGACAATATTTATTCTTAAGGGGTCATGTATATTAAAAGCTAAGGGGAATGTTTAAAAGAACTCTCTCAGACTAAAACCATTGCCTTTCTAATTTTGAATTTCTCCTAGCTAATATAAAATGATTGATTACCTTTATTTCATGTACCCCTTGATTTTTCTTTCCATTCATCACTGAGTACTTTAAACCAAATGCATTTAAAACCTGCTGCTAGAAGAGTGGTCTCTTTTAAATCTTTGGAAAGTAATGAAAGCACACAGTAAATCAATCTCATTTCTGCTGTACGAAAGAATAACCTTTACTCTACTGAAGTCATTTAAACTGTTCCTGTCCCTCTGTTCCTGGACAGTAAACATAAAACTTCATCTCTAGGATTCTGTTAAAATTTGAAAGGATTAAAGTAATTGAAAGCTTTTAACTAGAGCCTTAGTTTAGTAATATACGTGTATAGTATGATACGCATATACACTCATTTTCTGCATGCCTCAAATTGTAGCTTATTATGAATTGGCATATAGGGCTTCTTCAATTCAAAAAGTAGCACTAATTCTTTCATTATACAGAGGACAAATTATCTGTCTGTATGGCACTTAAAACTGAACATTATATTTTTCATTATGAAGCTTATATAATTTTTCTTTCAAAGATCAATACACATTATATATTCCATAAGTGTACACCATATTTGACCCATCTAATCATATTTATATTGTAAGAGGTCTTCACTTGACATTGTCTACTTAAATAACAAGTGGCAGCCTTTGATGAAAAAAGTTTGTAGTTCTAGAACTCATATATATATATATATATTTTCAATTAAAATGTGCTCAGAACTCTATCTACGTTAAGACTAGTATTTTCCTGATGCTTGTTAAGTTTTCTTGATTTATCCTTGGACATGTGAAAGAAGAAATAACTTTTATATAATCAATTTTTGTGATCATAATTACATGAGGCTCTAATGACAGTCATGAGTTATAAATTAAAAACTTAAAGCTGCCTTAGGTTAGGACAGGAGGATGGGAAGATTGCTTCTAAATACATGAAAGTGGTTATAATATTCTAAATGTGTTTGGGCTAAAGGTTTAAATAACAGAGGCACGATTCTATGAATTAAAAGTTAACTGAAAACTAGAGACATGTCATTAAGAATGCAAGTCTCATGACAAAAATATTTCTGAAAATATGTGAAATGATTTGTAAGAGAATAAGTTTCTAAACCTATGAATCCTGCATATGTTTTTAAAAAACACAAGGAACATATACATTTGTCAAATAGAACCATATTACAGTAATTATAGCATATTTCATATTATAGCAATTTTAGAGGTGAAAAAAAGCAACATTTCAGAAAATTATGTTGAAAAGCCAATGGCTGGCAAAACCACTAATTATTATTTGGTATTTTCATAACTGTGTACAGATGTTTTCAGTTAGCTCTCACTCTTTTGTTTTGTTTTGTTTTGCTTTTTTTTAAACCTGGCAAAACATCAAGTATCTTGAATAAGCTATCATCTTTACGATTTTCTCTGAACTCTGCATGTGGTGACCTTTAATATAAGCAGTCTGCCACCTTGGCCTGCAACTGGGCAGGACTTGAAAGTTCCACATGAGGCACAGATAGGCATGATAAGCATAAACTAGGTGGACAAGTCTAGAACAAAAGAAGCTGGCATGAGTACCTGCACAGGCTCGCTACATCTGTAAAAACTCAGTTGCACATACAACTTAAATGAAGAGCAAGCTCATTAATACCAGCTCTTTCTGATTCATTATAGACATTTTTCCCTATGCAATATTTTGCACACTGTTAATTTCAAACTGCTCTGCTATCAAAACTTGAGAGCAGCAAACATATGCATCATAAAATATATTTAAATTTGGAAGTGTTTAGAATGATTTCTGTCATCCCGTAACTAGAATCGTGGGATTTCTGTATTTGTATGGTCCACGCTTTTGACTATGGCTAATTTGTTTATAAGCTACCATTAATCCTGGCTGTATATTTTCACAGTTTGGGTAAACACTTCATTTGCATTAAATTTACAGCATTAATGAGATGTGAAATTTAAAATGCTACTTGAAACATAAATGAGGTAAGAAAGCAGAACCAAAAAAAAAGTGTTTTATCACATCCGAAATCAGTAAACCAATTTAAACCTATTAAAATAGGAAGGATGCGTCGCCTGAGATTTTAGGTTCAAAACTCATCTTCTTGGACTAAAATACCAAAATGAGGAGTAAAACATCTGGAAAATATGAAAGAGCTCAAAAAAACCCACAAATTGTGAATTGTGTAGTGCTCCTACTTTAATTGGCTTTTAAATCAATTGACAATTTTTGTCTTTGGAAGGTATAGGCTAGTAAGCTCTCAATAGCCAGTAAAACAGAAAAATACTCTGGCTGAAACACTGTTTATTCATGGATGTTATGAAATATGCTACAGAGAAGGAAAAGGTCTTGAGCCAATTTGAGACACCCTGTTTAGAGAGGCGAGAAACAATGGATAAATGAGAAGATATTTTGGAAAATGAAATGATCAATTTCTTTCTCAGAAGCCCCGTGAGCCCCGTTCTGAGTCAAGATCTGAGAGGCAGCATGGAGAAAAAGCACCAATGCAAAAGCGTGGCTACACCATCACACCTGGGTGAAACTTGCCCACCTGTTGCTGATGTAGGAAGGATGGGTCTCTTGGGCTTAGTCCCACATATCGATTGGCTTGAGATGTGCCTGAGGCTGTGTAGGCTGATTAAGGAAGAACAAAAACAAAGATAAAAATTGCGAACTATCAAATGAACACCCTGTCCACGCAAAAGAAACCCAGAGAAGTGGGACTTGCAACCAAAAAAAAACAAAAACAAAAACAAAACACAATGTCTTTCTCTTCTCTTTCGTGTGAGTGAATACCACTGATATAAATGACAGTTGACCTCAAGTTGACTGGTTTACCCCCCTCCCAAAAAATCTATCCAGTAACCATATCCCATACTTTGGTGTGGGCATCTCACACATGCTCTGGTTACAGTCTTGCAGGAGTACCAAGGACGGGCTAAATAGAAGGGTCCCTTTCCTAGATGGACCTTTTTACGAGATACTGGTTGTCTAATAATGGGATAATCGATGATGGTCTGTGATTCTAAATGTAAAAGCAGACTGAAAGTCTGTCAGGAAAAAGTGAAAGGTTTAACTGATGGGATTTAAGCAGATGTGCTTGATGATATAGGATGAAAAATCTTACTGAAAAGTCTTACTAAAAAGAATATCTAACATTATTAACATAAAGGAGAAGGCTATTTTATTATATCATATAGAATGAATTAGCTCAGTATTTTATTTAATGTGAAAATGCCCTTAAGTTTGATAGAAATGTTTCTGAAAAAAATCATTTCTTTTCCAGAAGCACAAAAAGTCAATTTTTTTGTGATTGGTCCAGAGAGTGAGTTGATAGATAGTGAATACTCCTTAAATTATTAGGGTCTCACCTTGCAAGTACTTTTTGTACAGGTACTTGTTTGTGCAGAGCGAATTTTTCAAAGAAAACATCTCCCTAGCCCTAAAGATGTTTGTTCCTTTTCACAGAGGAAAGGACTAATGTATCTTCCCAGCACTAAGCAATCCCATTGTTCCATGTCAGAATAAACAGAAAAAGTAAATTTTCATCATTTATGTTACATCTATAGGTCTGAAGAAAGCTATAATATTTGGTTTAAAACCGTCAGATTAATGAGGAATCCAGACGTTAATTCTTAAAAGGCGTTTTTAAAACGAATACACTAATCCTGCCACGTTCATTTGGCCCATTGAGGCTTTTTTAGGTCAACTTTTTAAAACAGTGAAGATGCTCACAATTCACCTTTTAGTTATTCCTGAATGAAGGGCTCACTCAAGAGCAGCCCTAAGCAGCCAGTGTCCCCTATTCAATCTCCAGACCTCTGGAATTCAACACACACCATTGAAGAAGAGCCTCACCCTTAGAGAGTGGGCACCAAGTCTGTGCTATTCTTTCTTTTCAACCACGAGAAAGAGGTTTCCTTGGCCTCTGTGTTTTCCTTAATTTTTCTGATTTATGAATTCAATGGCTAATTTCTCATCAGTGGCGCCTGGGGAGGTGCAGCGACAACTTTGTTTATAGGAAAGAAAAACGACTCACTATATCGCTTTTGTGCAGGAGTGGAAAATGGACTGATGCAGCCATCTTTATACAACCAAAATACTCCTTTGAATATTTTATGATTTTATAAGTCAAATAAGATCTCTTTTTAATCAACCTGTATGTGAGTATAAGAACAATTCATTAACAAACAGGCTGACAGTACTCCCATAGGTGAGCTGTGATCGTTTCGGTCTGATCTTCCCTTGAATGTAATCTATTAATGTCAGTATAAGAGTAGGTACCAGAAGTTTCTGGAATTTCAACTACTTAAAAATCTTTGCTTTCTATTTGCTTTTATTTAAAGTGTTGACTTTGTTTGCTGAAAGATGCCCAAGGCATCCACTTTTAAAATTTGGATGTAGCATTTTAGTGACTGTAATGTACATAGCTAACCTGTAGCACAAAGGATTCTTATTCTTCCTTGACTGGGTCTCATCCATCTGTGCACTCAGCGAAGTGTTCACTAGTGTAGGACCCTCTATCAACAAACCAGTTACTGAGAATTAATGATTACTGATGGGAATTACAAGCTTGTGTGGTTTTATTATTTGATGGGGCCTCATGAATTTTGAGAAAGAAATGCTGAGTTCACTGTACACTCCAAGTATTGTCCGTTTTTCTTGTAGGGTTCCTTCCTAGCCTTTCAGAGGCCACAAAAAAAGAGCACTTTCCAATGGCCAAGAAAGAAAGAACCAGTGGTACTTCTAAATCTCTGTAATTTCACACAGGAATTTCCAGAGCATAGGGATTTTCTTGTTCTAAAAATGAAAATAGAAGCTCTGGATTTAACGTATAATTGACGAGAAGCATGCTAATTCCTCCCGACTGGAATTTTATCATTCCACTTTACCAATCTGTGCACACCAGCTCCAGTTCTAAAAAGCTGGCAGTGTGGATGAAGCCAATTGAAAAACTGGGTAATAACTCCTGTGTACTTATGAGTACTCTATACAAAGAAGCAAAGGAATCATTTGGGTTATTGGTATGTGCTATGTAAATTCACTGGCTAAATCTCTGACATTTAAAATGTTATGGCCATGCTAAAAATCATAATACCTGATGCACCATAATAGGCTAAATACTCAAAAAAATTTTTTTAAAGTTGCAGACAATGAAAGTGCAGGTAGCTTACATGTGCCTAATACTAAGCTCTGAAATGTTTTCTCCACCCAACATTGTGTGACTGTTTCTCACAATGACATAACCTGCAGTGATGTAAACATGCAATTATCTTACAGAGGTACTGATTCAGCCTGCCTTGCGAAGGGGCTTAATTTCTATAGGAATGCTCCAATAACTAACAATTACCTAATCTCTCTTCGGGTGATATAAAAACCTTGTACACTGTTATGTTATTCAGTGCATTTTCAATGTATACCTCGAACAAGCAGGCATGACTTATTATTTATGTTATAGCTATTTACTCAAACAAATAAGCTTCTCCCTTTTCAAATAGGATGCACTGAGTGAAATTTGATAAGAGAGAGCTTGCGAGAGCCAGGCCACATTCATGCCTGCTAGTTCCACATAAATGAGAAATCTCCATCGGGTCGGGTAGCTGGAAAAGTTGCCGTGTTTTCCACCTTGGATCAGATATCCAACGGCGCCTTTGATGGACATTTCTCATTTCCTACAGAAATACTTACTGGTTGCTGTAGGTGAAGCTGCCTCACCTTCAGTGGATGTAGTGATGGGTTTAGTATCTGTCATGGTCAGGGTCACAGGTCGCACTGCACTGGGATGGGGAGAGGGTGCCAAGACAGGAGTGAAATGGCCAGGCACTTTCCCTACTACTTGACCACTGCTGTTAGGCTACAAAACAAAAACAGAATGCCGGGTGAAACACTACAAAAGGCAGTCATCTCGTCCAACAAGTCCACTCAGCACACAGGGCTGAGTGGACCCCGCGTGCTGTGTGCAACCGCCACACAAGCTCTCTCGGATCTGAGTCAGAGAGGCTCGTCAGTGGTTAGCAGTCATAAGAAGCAGCAGCATTTAAAGAAAGTCTTCAGCTTCAAAGCACTTTATATAGGTTTAGTCATCTTTACAACACCCCAAGAGCCAGGTAGAACTGATCCTTCCACTGAGTTGGACAGAAAGCTCAAGTGGAGACTTCAATGCTGAGCCCGAGGCTAAAACAGAAGTCCTTACTGAGCTAGTGAGAATTAGAATCAGTGCTACCTTCTTATCTGCTCTTCATGGTCACTTTTGGCTTTCAGAACACAAAATTTACCTAAATGATGATATCACTGAGACAAGGAAGACAAGGATTTCTAGGAGACCAAAGGAGTCAAACTCAACAATGCCCATCATGTATAGTCAAGGCCCATTCTTTGGCATACAAAAATGCTAGCCCTTGCTCACACACAGGTGCACTCAGAAACACACCTCAGGCAATTTTGATCTTAGAATCTCCACTCGACTTGTGACGATTTACTAATATAAACAGGTAGAATGATATTTTAAACATTTAAAATTCCAGCGTCCACACAATGATATAAAACGCTGAACTAGGTCCAACCCTACACCTACAAATAAAAGATTTCCAACGTAAATTAAAATGTGCTGAAGTGAAGCAGAGGGCAATCAAATATACTCTGCTTTTTGAGTTACTCTTCCATTGCTGGGCATGGAGAGTTACACAAAACACTGATTGTTGACATCTGTGAGAATTAAAGAGAAAATCCGCTAGGCAGTGATAGAAAAGATATTATTATCTGAGTTTTAACCTAGTGTCCATAGTGGGAGACAAAACTCTAAGGGAACACTGTTTGAAGAAATACTGGAATGTATTTTTCTAGACAGAGAATGGTATTTTTAATTATGCTCATGTTGGAATTCACCAGTACATAACGTACACAACAATTTGCTCTGAGGGTGTTCTCCACAAATGTTTAGTCTTTATAATCTGTACCACTTTTAAAGTCCAAAAAGCAATGAAACAGAATATTTTTCTAAATGCCTGCACATAAATTACAAGTAGACATTTCTTTAAAGAAAAAGATAAACAGCTATGAACACTTCACTATTAGAACTTAGAGACATGAAGTAAGTCTTAGTTGGGTGCCTCAGAGGCCACATTATTTATTCTATAAAGAAAATGAACTTTTGAATATCCTACATATTCATCATGAGTAAATTAAGTATTTAAGTCAGGAAAACTGACCAGATTTTTTTCCCCCTATGGAGACCTAGGAGAGAGTTATATCTTAGACTAATTTTATTTAAAATATTCCATTAAATAGCATGACTGTCTCACTCTAATCGGTGTAGCAGCAATGCAATTAATCTCCAAACTGCTGTGGGGAGGACAAAGCATCTCAGTTGCTCGACTTAACAGTCAAAATCAGTGCAGCCCTGGGGGATACTGGAAAGGAACAGTTGACAACAGGTCAACAAGTCCTCATTTTTTCCCGATTTTTAGAGCTAAAAAGGCGAATATCAAGAGCCCTATTTTGAAGTGCAAATTACCTGGTTTTGAGTTGAAGTTAAACATCAAAGCAGATATAATGTTCCTGCAAAAACAACTCTGCAGTTTATAATAAAGACCCACTTTTCCTTTCAAAGGGAAAAAGCAATTTGTTTCTAAAGAAGACCATCAACTTTTGGTTATGCGACCACTGCCAAAAGACTGCTTTATATATCTCCCCCAAGAAAAAAAGAGTAATCATGTTTTATCATCGGTGGTACATTCGATGGTAAAAAGCCTTTCTGTATATTGTGTTCACCAAAACAGTTTTGACAGTACCTACCTGAGAGCATGGAAGAGAAAAATAACAATATTGTCAAGAAAATGCTGCCACCAAATATATTACCTTGCCCACCCTGCAAGCCTCTCTACTGGAATTGAATCGACATAAACCAACAAACAGATGTTTCTCTCATTTAAAAAAAGTGAAAGTGACAAAGAAAGAACTCCCAAGCCAATATAGACAACTTTCCTGAAACTCAGGGTCAGAAGAATGGAAGGGTTATTTCTTTTCAGTTTTCTGTTGGTTCAAAACAGATGAAGCTACACTATAAAGCTTGTCTTTTAAGGTTGCTAATAGATGAACTTTCATATTGTAGATATGAAAAGAGAGACATCTTATCTGAAGATGAACAGCATTAGGAAAGGATTATCCTACTTACAGTACATTGCTCCTATTATACAAAATCCTGAGAGGGAATTTTTTTTTTTTTAATTGAGATGAGAGTAAGATGCTTCTCAGAAGCTCGGTCTTTACCTTGAAAATATGAAGAAAAACTGAGAACAATATAGGCAGATTATCACCTAACATGCCCTCTTAACTTATAAAGAAATTGAAATATACGTAAAACAAGCACTGAATAATTAAAGAAATGCAGAACACTAAGGCCCTGATTTTAATTTGCATAATTTTTCCCCTAACAGCGCCTAATTAAGACATCAGTTAAAAAAAAAAAATCCAATGGAACTCTAAGATTTTCCACACTGAATTAACGTTAAGGACTTTTAATGGATGTCTTAATTAGACTTTGTTATTCATGGAAATTCTACACAAATTAAAATCAGACCTTGTGTGCACTGTTCCCAGCTGAGTCTAGCAAAATGCTCTATGGAACTGAGACTTTTGAATCCATGCTCCGACAGCAAATTTTACTTCTAAATTGATATACCAAGATCCTACTGTTTTACTTAGTAATTATTATTACAGTCATTAAAAGTGCTACACCATTTGAACATTTTCTTCTAAAACACAAATCATTTAACTTTAAATTCAAAATTCAAGAACAGTATACTTAGTTTAGCATTACTAGTCAATGGAGCTAAAAGTACAGATAACTTAATGTTAAGTAACCCAAATAGTGCTGGACATGTTGTTACTCACACACACACACACACACACACACACACACACACACACACACACACA